>NC_058410.1:69718806-69734454 GCF_002201575.2 Neomonachus schauinslandi | reverse complement strand
TTTTAAAGATTTTATTTATTTATTTGAGACAGAGAGAGTGAGAGGGAGGAGGGTCAGAGGGAGAAGCAGACTCCCTGCCGAGCAGGGAGCCCGATGCGGGACTCGATCCCGGGACTCCAGGATCATGACCTGAGCCGAAGGCAGTCGCTTAACCAACTGAGCCACCCAGGCGCCCAGGACTATACTTTTTGAGCATCTACTGTGTATGGGGCCCAGTATTGGGCACTGGACCTATATCAGCTCATTTATTCTTCACTACAATACTGACAGCAGCACGGGTTATTTAGATCCATTTTCCTAGTAAGGACAGTGGAGGTCTCAGAGAAATGAGCAATTTACTTAAAATTTTTTTAAGATTTTTTTTTTTAAGATTTTTTTTGGGGGGGGGGTTTGCCTGGGTGACTCAGTTGGTTAAGCATCCGACTCTTGATCTCAGATCATGTCATGATCCTCAGGTCATGAGATTGAGCCCAGCTCTGCACGCAGCTCAGAGTCAGCTTGGGATTCTCTCCCTCTCCCTCAGCCCCTTCCCAGCTCATGCTCTCTCTGTCTCTTTCTCTCTCTCTAAAATAAATAAATAAATAACACCTTAAAAAAAAAAAAACAACTTTTTAAAATCTGTACACCTAACGTGGGGCTTGAGCTCATGACCCTGAGATCAAGAGTCTCATGCTCCACCAGTTAAGCCAGCCAGGCACCCCAAAGCAATTTACCTTAATTCTCGGTTTTTTCCACTACGAGTTCTTATACTTCTGACATTATTGTTTTATCATATTGATGAAAACAAATTTTTCCAGATTTTTATTTATTTCTTGATTTGATTTGAATACTTTGAAATCTTAAAGTTTCATTGTCTTATCCAAGGCTGCTTATCTAGAAAGTGGAAGAACCTTGATTCAAGTCCAGGTCTTTTGACTCTGAAACCTGGATTGTTTTTGCTACACTAAAAAAGGAATCAGGCTATTTTGTGTCATGCAAGGCCTTTTCCCCACCATTTGAAAATGGATATGCTTCTTTGAACCTCAGTGTCATTCTTGGACCACACACTTCAAGATACTTATTTTCAGCATTTAAAACTTTTCTTATATATGTATTTTTTTATTCGAGAGAGGGAGAGAGTGCACACACAAGTTGGGGGGGGATGCAGAGAGAGAGGGAGAAAGAATCTTAAGCAGCTTCCACACCCATCAGGAACCTGATCTCAGGACCCTGAGATCATGACCTGAGCCGAATTCAAGATTGATTGAGCCACTCAGGTGCCCCAAACTTTTCTTATTTTTTTAAAATGATTTTTCTTCTTGATCATAAAAGTAATACGTGATTGTTTTTCAGTATTTAGAATATGAATAAAATGCAAATCTCCCATAATCCTACTGCTCAGAAATGGCCATGATCAACATTTTAGTGTATTTACCTTGAGCCTTTATTTATAAAGTATAGGTACTTTAACAGAGTTGAGCTTCCATTGTATATGTCTTTTTATACTAAAAATATCTGCCATCAGCTAACTGGATTACTTGTTTTGCAAGTAGCAGTGCTATTATCACTTACACTGATAGTATAAATTGACTAATTTTACATTAATTCCTTCCTAGAGTATAAAAATGAAAAACACTTCAGAAAGCCATATATGGAATTTATTTTAAGCATCTTATTCATTACTTTAATATTTTATAATAGACTTTTTTTTAATTTTTCATTAAAAAAAGACCCACCAGGGTGTTTTTGTGGCTCAATCAGTTGAGCATCTGCCTTCAGCTCAGGTCATGATCCCTGGGTCCTGGGATCAAGTCCCTGATGGGGCTCCCTGCTCGGCAGGGAGTCTGCCTCTCCCTCTGCCCCTCCCCCTGCTCATGTGTGTGCACTCTCATGCTCTCGCTCTCTCTCAAATAAATCAATGAAATCTTTAAAAATAAAAAAATTTAAGGGGCGCCTGGATGGCTCAGTTGGTTAAGCGACTGCCTTCGGCTCAGGTCATGATCCTGGAGTCCCAGGATCGAGTCCCGCATCGGGCTCCCTGCTCAGCAGGGGGTCTGCTTCTCCCTCTGCCCTCTTCCCTCTTGTGCTCTGTCTCTCATTCTCTCTCTCTCAAATAAATAAATAAAATCTTAAAAAAAAAAAATTTAAAAAGACCCACCTGGGGTGCCTGGGCAGCTCAGTCGGTTAAGCATCTGCCTTTGGCTCAGGTCATGATCCCAGGGTTCTGGGATCGAGCCCCCTGTCCTGCTCCCTGCTCAGCAGGGAGTCTGCTTCTCCCTCTTCCTCTGCCCTTTCCCCTTGCTCCTGCTCTCTCTCTCTCTCAAATAAATAAATAAAATCTTAAAAAAAAAAAAAGACCTACCTACCACAGTTTTCCTATGGTTTCACCCCCAGGATTTCCCCATTAGAGTAGTTAATAAGAAAAATGGGACTAATTATCCCATGGGGATGTAGCTGGTATTAATGTAAGGGGATGTTGGCCATTACCAGGGACACAAGTTTAAGCTCTGCTCACCTGAACAAAAATGTCAGACAGGAAGGAATTTGTTTCTGTACCCAGCCTTACTACACTGTAGGGCCAGCATCTACCTACCATCAGGTGGCAGGCTGAGAGATCCTGGAGCGAAATGACCTCTTCATTTTATCCTTCTCAGTTTCTGATTTGTTCAAGACACATCTTACCTGCTCATTCTAGTAGGCCCTTCCGTCAGATGACTTATACTGCACCAGTAGGAGTACCTCATTTTGAAAGGTTTTTCCCATTAATAAGAAAAGAAGCATTTTCTAAATACAGTAGTAAATAGTTGTTTGCAACATTATTAAAATCATTTTTACTGTGGCTTTCTTAAAAATACATCTTCTTTCGGAGATCCAATTTGCTGTCATAGTTTTGAATTATCTGACACCTTTCCCAAAATTACAGCTCTCAATATTAGAAATGAGGAAAAAGAAGGGCACCCAGGTGGCTCAGTCAGTTAATGTCTGAGACTCTTGATTTCAGCTCAGGTCATGATCTCAGGGTCCTGGGGCTCCATACGCAGTGGGGAGTCTGCTTGAGATTTTCTCTCCCTCTCCCTCTGTCCCTTCCTCTGCCCCTCCCTCCGCTCGTGCACTCTCTTTCTCTCTCCAATATAAATAAATGAAATCTTAAAAAAAAAAAGGAAATGAAAAAGAAACCTGCTTCGTATTGTGTTTTTGGTTTATTTGCATGAATTGTATTTATTTTTGTTGTTGTTTTTCATAATAAAGTGCCTTTTTAAAAAATTATTTATTTAAGTAATCTCTACCCAACATGGGGCTCGAACTCATGACCCTAAGGTCAAGAGTCACATGCTCTTCTGACTGAGCCAGCCAGATACCCCTCATAATAAAGGTGCTTTTAAAATTAAAAAACAAAAATTGCAATACTCATATTCCTTACTCCTTAGTTCTGATGGACTGATGAGTTTGACAAGAGATATTTCATTTTCAGGGGCACCTGGGTGGCTCAGTCGTTAAGCGTCTGCCTTCAGCTCAGGTCATGATCCCAGGGTCCTGGGATCGAGACCTGCATTGGGCTCCCTGCTCCACGGGAAGCCTGCTTCTCCCTCTCCCACTCCCCCTGCTTGTGTTCCCTCTCTTGCTGTCTCTCTCTGTCAAATAAATAAATAAAATCTTAAAAAAAAAGAGAGAGAGAGATTTCATTTTCTAATCTTAGCTCTAAGGAAACACCTGCCACTAAGATAAAACTAGTTGTTCACGGGTGAAAGAACAAGTACCTCAGCGATGTGCCAGCAGCTGTGTCTTCTCCCTCCCTCCCCTCCTCCTCCTGGGTCCTTTCCTAATTGTTCTTCCGGGCACTGTCCCTCTGCCTCTCTGCGCCTTTCTTCTTCTTTTTTTTTTAAGATTTTATTTATTTGAGAGAGAGAGAGAGAGAGGGAGGAAGGGAGAGTAAGAGGGAGAAGCAGACTCCCACTGAGCAGAAAGCTCAATGTGGGGCTGGATCCCAGGACCCTGGGATCATGACCTGAGCCGAAGGCAGACGCTTAACCGACTGAGCCACCCAAGCGCCCACTATGCCTTTTTTTCTCGTGGCCCCCTATCCTGCCATGACAAGTGTCATTCTCTGAGCCTTTTTAGCCCCTTGCTGATCGAAGAAACTTGGTCGTTTACAAACTAGCCTGAATAGCTTAGACTCTGCTCCCTACCTTGAGTGAAGTTTCAGTTTCTATTCACTGGGAAAAGGCAAAATGGCAAAAAGTTACTTTGAGTTTAATACTTTTTTTTTTGTTAAGATTTTATTTATTTATTTGACAGAGAGAGACACAGCGAGAGAGAGAACACAAGCAGGGGGAGTGGGAGAGGGAGAAGCAGGCTTCCCGCTGAGCAGGGAGCCCAATGCGGGGCTCCATCCCAAGACCCTGGGATCATGACCCGAGCCGAAGGCAGACGCCCAACCACTGAGCTGCCCAGGCGCCCCTGAGTTCAATACTTTTAAAGAAATTTGTATTTTCTTCATCATTATAGCAACCACAGTCGTCCAAAAAAAATCATAGTTCAGAAAGATGTGAAAACTTCTTTAGTCTACAGACAATGCTCAGTGCACACACAAATACAGAAATCCCGTAGCCTCAAGGCATTTCAGTAATACTATTAACATATTTAGAACAAACAACACTAGGCTGCTTCCCATTAAAATCCAGTTTACAAACTTTGAATGACAACCAAGTCATCAACTTCTAAAAAGCAGTCCTGGAGTTCCCTGTAGGTTCTTATCCTTTTGGCGCAAAATAACCAAAAGGTACGAGTCTTGTGAGAAGACAGCTGGGCCAGTGTGACTTCCCTGGAAGTTGAAGTTGGGTTTAGGTGCGGATATTCTCAAATGGAAATATATGCCATACGTGCCAGAATAGAAAGCAAAAGTTTTCCCAAGTGCCATTTTTCAGAAAAGAGAGTTGCCTTATATTTTTGTCTTTACTTTGTTCAAGAAGGACAAAATTGTTCTGGAAGACAATATGTCTTGAAAGGGCTTCGAGCAAAGGCGGCTTTCTAATAAGGGCCATCTAAAAAATTAGGGGGAGAATTCAAAGACATTCCTGAGGGTATGACCTTGGAGGACAAGCATGGGAGATACTTATTAGTAGGCTTTTTAAAAATTCACCGGAAAGAGAAGAAGTACGTATTTGTTGAGTGAACATAGAGGAGAAAAACATACACCTGCCCTAATGTTAAACAAATAGTTTTTTGAGACTCAAAATTTCCGCTGACAGCATCCTCTTCAATTTAAGACATGTTCTTTCTTAAAATACCTAAGAGGGAACTGTCAGATGAGTCAAAATATTCCCATGATGATGAAGACCCTGCTGTAGAAGATGCCTGTGAATACTTAAATAAAATGACTTGAGTGAAGAAATAATTTTTTTAATCAATGCCATTTTGTGTAATTTGTGATTTTAACATGAACAAATATTTAAATATCTAAAGTAACAAATGGTTTAAATAGACTTTTTAATTATTTAATTTACATCTATAAAAGTTCACATTCAAATTGTAGATTTTAAAAGCTACATAATCCAGTTGGAAAAAGGACCCTAACACTTGAAGCACATATGTATGTGCATATGTGGGCAAGTGCACGTGTTCATGCGTTTGCATGTGTGTGCGTATATGTGTGTGTGTGTTTATGGAGGAGTGGAAGAGTGAAGAAAGCCCTATGTAATTCTAACCCAGTCTTCCATCATCTCCCCTCCCCATCCGTTTTATCAGCTATAATGCCAAACAATGTGTCCCAATTTATAAGATTTGCCTTATATATAAGGGTATTTATATAAAATACAGATTCCCAGACCTCTCCTCAGAGATTCTGATTCAAGAAGACTGGGGTAGAGATGGGAATTTACACTTTTAAACACCCTAGATGATTCTTAAGATCAGGTAACTTTGGAAAGCACTGGCCTGTAGCATTAAATGAAATGGTAGGACATGAATGTGGTGGTGCCTTTTCTTGCACCTTATTAACCTGAATTCTCTCCTCTCCCACTGAGATGGAAAGGCAAACAGGACTGGTCCCTCCCAGTCAGCCCCACTGTTGCCTGCTTCCCATGGAGGGGAGGTGAAAGCAGGGTGACCAAAGTTGCTTGCAGAGATCTGGGAGAAGTCTGGAGTTTGTTCCTGCTTACTGACTAGTTGATGAAGGTGGGGTATTACAGCCCTGAGCTCTCAGCATGGCCAGAAGCAAGCAACAATTGGCCAGTAGCCACACAAGGACTTAGGCAATAATGGAAGGTGGAAGCAACCAGAATCAGCTTGCAGGAGTGGAATTGTCCACAGAGATGGTAAGGTTAAGTGTCGGGAGCAAGAACTCCTGTCCCCCTCAAGGTCCTTCTGGCTGAACTAAATCAAATTGACATGAGACAGATAAACAGGAGAAAATGAAATTTAATAGCATACGTGCGGGGAATCCATACAGACATGGAAACTCCAAAGACAGGCAAAATTGACATCTATATGCCATTCTGAACTAAGGAGAAGGGGGTAGGGATCTGGGACTTCAGAGGAAAGGAATGCACTGCACAGGGCGATAAGAAATAAAGCACATATTTGGTAATTAGATGTTTGCCCTACCATACAGATAGGTCACTCAGATAAACCTTATCTCTGCTAATAATCCTTATTCTGGGAAATACCCCCAATTTAGATTCTTCTGTGTGGGTAAGGGAGGGGCAGAAGTTCCTCTTGAGCCTACCGGGTCTTGATTGCCTTCGGCTCAATCTTCACACCAGACTGGCCCATCTTGGGGTGGCCTGCATTAGCATGGAAGAAATAGGTCTTAATTGCTCTACTGTAGTTGGGCATTCAGGGAAAGGGTCTTAGTTGTTTGTTTGTTTTTTAAGATTTTATTTATTTGAGAGAGAGAGAGCAGGAACAGGGGGGAAGGGCAGAGGTAGAGATGGCTGAGCAGGGAGCCCGACATGGGGCTCTATCCCAGGACCCGGAGATCATGACCTGAGCCAAAAGCAGGCGCTTAACTGACTGCGCCACCCAGGCGCCCCACGCCTTAGTTTTTTTTTGTTTTTTTTTTTTAAAGATTTTATTTATTTATTCATGAGAGACAGAGAGAGAGACAGAGGCAGAGGGAGAAGCAGGCTCCCCGCGGAGCAGGGAGCCCGATGCGGGACTCGATTCCAGGACCCTGGGATCATGACCTGAGCCGAAGGCAGATGCTTAACCGACTGAGCCACCCAGGCGTCCCACGCCTTAGTTTTTTTATGCAGTTTTGGGATATCAGAAAGATCCTCCTTGCCCCAGCACCTTATTAGTACAGATTGAGGAAGCAAGGTGGTCAAGACCTCAGGCAGCTGGTTAATGCTCTCCTCCACACTGAGTGTAGCAGCTAGATCAACTCCCTTTCATGGGGAAGGGCCTTGTACACCTGCTTCTTGGGAGTGTCAAAATAACACAAAAGGGCAAAACTTGTGGATTCTTGATACCGGATAAGACTAATGTTGTCTGAATTAACAAAGGACCCATAGAAGTTAGATCTAAACTCATGAGTCCCTAAACTCCCAGTAAAGTTAATTACTGGGGTGCCTGAGTGGCTCAGTCGGTTAAGCGTCGGACTCTTGATTTTGGCTCAGGTCATGATCACAGGGTTGTGAGATCGAGCCCCATGTAGGGCTCTGTGCTCAGAGCAAAGTCTGCTTGAAATTCTCTCTCTCCCTCCCCCTCTGCCCTTCCCACCCACATATGTGCATGCTCTCTCTCTAAATAAATAAATAAAAACTTAAAAAAAATAAAGTTAATTATTTATTATAGTCAATGATAGAGTCTATAGTAAAAGATGATCCTGCCAGGATGGATCCCCCACAACCCACTGTACAAAAACATCCAAGAGATGGCAATGAAAATTAGAACGACTCTGGTAAACACAGCGGAAAGCCCTGATCAAGTGAGAGAAAAATTCAAGAACCTTCTCAGAATTTCCCCTATGTTTGTTAAGATTGTAAAATTAACAGAGAGGGAGAGGCACCTTGGTGGTTCAGTCAGTTGAGCCACCTGCTTATGATTTTGGCTCAGGTCATGATCTCAGGTAGCCCCACATCAGGCAGTCTGCTTGAGATTCTCTCCCTCTGCCCCTCCCCATACATTCTCTCTCTCTCACAATCTCTTTCTCAAATAAATAAATAAATCTTAAAAAAAAAAATGAAGAGGGGTGCCTGGGTGGCTCAGTCGTTAAGCGTCTGCCTTCGGCTCAGGTCATGATCCCAGGGTCCTGGGATCGAGTCCCGCATCGGGCTCCCTGCTCGGCGGGAAGCCTGCTTCTCCCTCTCCCACTCCCCCTGCTTGTGTTCCCTCTCTTGCTGTGTTTCTCTCTGTCAAATAAATAAATAAAACCTTTCAAAAATTTTGTTTAAAAAAATGAACAGACAGGGAGGGGTGCCTGGGTGGCTCAGTTGGTTAGGCACCTGACTCTTGATTTCGGCTCAGGTCATGATCTCAGGGTCATGGAGTTGAGTCCCACATAGGGCTCTGTGCTCAGTGGGGAGTCTACTTGAGATTCTCTACCTCGCTCTCCCTCTGTCCCACCTCCCCCATGCATGTGTTCACATGCTCTCTCTCTCTCTCTAAAATAAATAAGTCTTTAAAAAAAGAAAAACTAGTAGTAATTTATAAATAAACAAATAAATAGAGGCGCCTGGGTGGCTCAGTTGGTTAAGCGACTGCCTTCGGCTCAGGTCATGATCCTGGAGTCCCTGGATCGAGTCCCGCATCGGGCTCCCTGCTCCGCAGGGAGTCTGCTTCTCCCTCTGACCCTCCTCCCTCTTGTGCTCTCTGTCTCTCATTCTCTCTCTCTCAAATAAATAAATAAAATCTTTAAAAAAAATAAACAAACAAACAAACAAATAAATAAATAAATAAAAATTAACAGAGAGGGAAGGAAAATATTTTAGGCTAAAAAGAAAATCTTTATGTATCTCTGATCTGGCCAATGGATTCATTTACTCCAGCAATGCCTCACAAATTGCAGGTCATGACCCATTCATTAGTGGATTGTGAAATCTTTTTTAAAAAGGAAATAAAGAAAAAAAATATTAGAACGCATTGCATGTGGGAAGGATACTACTTTGTGAGTTTTTTTTTTTTTAGGTAATATTTATGGGGCACCTGGCTCGCTCAGTCAGTGGAACATGTGATTCTTGGTTGCAGGGTCATGAGTTCAAGCCCCACATTGGGCATAGAGCTCACTTAAAATAAATAAAAATGAAAATAAAAAATAAAAGTAATATTTATAAGGGGCGCCTGGCTGGCTCAGTTGGTGGACCGTGTGACTCTTGATCTCAGGGTTGTGAGGTCATACCCCACATTGGATGTAGAGGTTACTTAAAAATAAAATCTTTAAAAATAATAATAAAAATAAAAATAATAAACTCTTAAAAAAAGTAATATTTATAGGTGTATGTGATAGTTTGCAGTGTGAATTGTACTTACTGCGGCTCACAACAACAACAACAAAGAGTTTAAAATGGATTCCATAAAGGGTTAACTCCTCCAGTTCTGTAAAGTGCTTTATTTTCTATTACTAAAATCCTTGCATCTCTAAAATCTGCCTTTTAGCTATTTTATTAAGCACAATGTCTGGCATATGATAGGTGTCCTACCAGTCACTGATGAATGAAAAAAATTATCATTTCCCTCAGAAAATGACTGACAAAGAAGGGAGTCAAGACTCATGGTTCCTCTTACTTACCACGCATTATACAGGCATGCTGGCTCACCTCTGTTGAGGGCGCAGAGGGAGGTAAGAACCAGGGAGGCAGGTTTTTGCAAACTTTACTGAGGAGTTTGATTGATATCTATAATGGAGAGCTATGACGGATAGTAGGCAAGAAACTGATATGGTCAGAATGGTGGTGGTTTAGAAAGGTCACTCTGGGTCTTGTGTGGAGAATGGAGTGGATGGATGGACGGATGAGGGGGAGAGACGTCAGTTAAGAGGCTATTGAGAGGGACGCCTGGGTGGCTCAGTCGTTAAGCGTCTGCCTTCGGCTCAGATCATGATCCCGGGGTCCTGAGATCGAGCCCTGCATTGGGCTCCCTGCTCCGCGGGGAAGCTGCTTCTCCCTCTCTCACTCCCCCTGCTGTGTTCCCTCTCTCACTGTCTCTCTCTCTGTCAAATAAATAAATAAAATCTTTAAAAAAAAAAAAAAAGAGGCTATTGAGATCCACATAAGAGATGGTGACCTAAACCAGCATAGTGGCAAAAGAGATGGAAAGAATAGATTGAATAGATGTTTATAAGGCTGAGCTGAAAGAACTGGGTGGTTGATTGGATGGAGTGAGCAGGAAAAGAGAGTCAAGAAGGAGGCCCACGTTTCTGACAGGAACTGCAGGGAGCATCTTCACACACAGAAGGAGAAGATTTAGCAAGAAGGAAGTGAGTTCAGTTTGGGGCATGTTCGATCAGAGGGTCCTCTTACAGAAGATTCCAGCAAAAGTATGCTTTTAAAGGTAGGTCTGCAGGTCAAGAAAAGGTTAGGATTGAAATGTATCTTTTTGAATTTTAATACAGATCAGTGTTTTGTTTTCTATAAATATGGTTGAACATATTGAAGTAGAGGTTGAATCCAGCTAAGATCAAAGGCTTATTCTCTCTTGATTTTCTCAGAATTTGATATACTTTTGCTTCTTAGAAAACCAAATGTCTGGAAAAGGTATTTAAATTCTCTTCTGATATTTAAACACTCTCTGTTAAAATTATTTTCTGCATTGGATTAGGTAGAAGAAGGCATAATCTTGAGTGAAGTACATTTAGAAGGCTGCTCTTATTGGTTCTCCTGTGAGAAAAGGTATTTCTTTTTAAATTTCCAGCATTTTACCTTTCATAACCCCATGCAGCAGTAAATCCTAAACTTCAAGTCCCCATCTTCATATTTGTGAAGGGAGGGCATGTAAAGGGACATGTGGTACAGCTGCTTAGAACAGTATTTTTTTTTAAATATTATTTATTTATTTATTTATTAGAGAGAGAGAGATTGAGAGAGAGGGAGCAAGCAGTGGGGAGGGGAAAAGGGAGAGAAAGAGAGAGAAACAGACTCCCTGCTGAGCAGGAACCCCAATGTGGGGCTCAATCCCAGGACCCAGAGATCATGACCTGAGCCAAAGGCAGTTGCCCAACCAACTGAGCCACCCAGGCGCCCCAGAACAGTATCGAGGGGGTGAACTCTCCAGCCAGACTCCCAGCCTTGTGTCTTACTAGTTATGTGATCTTGACTAAGTTATGTCAACTCTCTGCCCTCAGTTGCCTGATCTGTAAAATAGGAGTGATGATAGTACCCACTTGGTTTTATGAAGATAACTTCCATAAAAGCACTGAAGAGCCTGAAATATTGTGTGCACTCAATCATTATATATTATATCGGTAAGTACTTCTGTCAAAGACAACATTTTCTTTCTCCTAAACTCAACATTACTACCGATTAAAAATCTTAGAAAAATCTTATTTTTGATCAGGCTTTCCAATCAGAAACAGAATTTTGTATATAGGGTGCCTGGGTGGCTCAGTCGTTAAGCGTCTGCCTTCGGCTCAGGTCATGATCCCAGGGTCCTGGGATCGAGCCCCGCATCAGGCTCCCGGCTCAGCGGGAAGCCTGCTTCTCCCTCTCCCACTCCCCTTGCTTGTGCTCCTTCTCTTGCTGTGTCTTTCCCTGTCAAATAAATAAATAAAATCTTAAAAAAAAAGAGTTTTGTATATAAAATATAACATCTGAAGGTAGTCTTCTCTGGGAACTCCTAAGGATCTGTAAAAGTCATTACAGAGTTGAATCCTACGAAGCAAGTCAGAATCGATAAGGTGGACAGTTTGGAAAAGAATTTCCAGATGGCTAGGGATTAGGACCAGAGCAGCAAGAATTAGTGTCTGAAGTTTACTGAAAAAAAACAACAAAAAAAAAACAGTTCTATATTCCAAACAGCCATGTTCCCATCAAAAATGTGGAGAGATAAGGGGGTTTAAAAATATAATAAAAATAAAAGTGCAAATAGAGTGATTTATCCTCATTTCCATAAAATGAAAGCTGGTTAATCAGGACAAACATTTTACTAAAGGGACCCAACAGGGCCAAGTAAAGCAATGATATTCATGTATGGTCAACAACCTCACAAACAGGACGGGCCATACTTACGCTTCACCAAAGAGAATTTTCTGTTCCCAGAATGCTTAGTTATGAATATGCTTGAAATAAAACGAGAGCCTTACCAAATAATGAGCTTGACACATGCTTTTAAATTGGCAGTTAACATTCTTGAAAGAAATGGTTTAGCAATAATTACAAATTATGTACTGCTTAAAGTAAAACATAATACTATGCTTGATTACAAATTACAACCAGTCTATAGAAGTTAAATGCATACCATACTTTAATAATCAAGACAGTTCAGCCATTTTTCTGGAGTATGTCTCAAACAGAGTTAGCATATAACCCGTATATAACAATATTGCTGTGTTTCTAGTCACTTTATATTTAAGGGTCCAAAATATATTATGCTCACAAAATAACACTGTCCGTGAATGCCAACCAGTTGTTGTTTTTTTTTTTAATTTATATTCCTTCAAAAACACTCTACCCTGGTCATACACACTCATTTATATCACTAAAAATAACCAAAGATGGTAATTCACAGTCTCACCTCCACATAGAAGTTCTAATTGCCCAGAAACCTGTAGGTCAAGTTCTCAACCTTTGAAAATGAGCAAACATGTTCCAGAGAAGTCACTGTAGTCATGTATTTGGGCTTTGTAGTTATAGCATTAGATTTGAGACCTAAACATGGCCATACACATCGCAGTAAGCTAAGTTCCATATCGAAAATAAAATGCAAAAGGAATAGAAGAGATTCTGTAATTCCAATAGCACAGACTTAAAAAATTGAACACTTAGACATAACTCCTGCATCTGTCTTTAACTAAGAGGTCATTGCCATGCTACAGGTTTGAGGCAGTAATCTTAATATATTAGTGTGTGATCAAAGAGTGCACTTACTACCATGAACTCCGGTCCTATGCCATAAGATTATTTTTGCTTTTCCCCCAAAAAATCATTTGCTCCTGAAGTAATAGACTTTTAAGGCACATTTTAACAAAACCCCATCATATACCCAGCTTAAAAATGGAAACTCCTCCTGGTTACAATAATATATAATATACCTTAGTAATGTGTGATTAACCAGATAGGTAAGTGTCTCTACCTTGAGGATAAAGTCACATTAGAAAAGTGATTCTTTATTTACTAATCAAAAAGAAACATTGTGTAAAAAATATTAGAACATTAAATTTATAAGAATAACCCATCTGTACCAAACCTGTTGGCAAAGATCCAAAGATCCAACAGGATACAGGCCTAGAAATTAAGGAAAAGTCTCCTTTGGAACCCTGGGTTCCTACCTACCCAGGTTTCTGAGCAGGAATCATGAGGAAGGGAGTTGGGCGCCTTAATGATTTTTAGAAATTTCTTTGCAAAATGCACAGACCCTTGGGAAGACTCAAACCTTACACCTCAATCAGCTACCATCTTGCATTGCAATTAGCAGCCTCAAAGAAATAGGACTTGGGGAGGGAAGGAGAGAGGATGGAAGGAAGCCACGGATAGAAGTGGGATAGTTTCAAGGGCAAGTCGCTTTAGGAACTTGGTACATTTTGCTAGGACCAGCTTTGATTTCCTTATGAGTCTTTGCTTAAAGATACATAAATCCATAAAATTATTTTCTAATACCCACAAGTAGGCTTTCGGGCACTGACCCTTGGGACGGACACAGAATTACCTAATGGACATAGAACTATCTACCAGGAATGGTTTGGGGTGAGGGGAGATTTAGGGGGTCCCTTAACGTCCTGAAAGTCTGAAGTAAACCAAAGTGGAAGAATTTCTTGGAAACACAGAGCTGACTGTAACGCCCCACCCTGGCCGTCCTCTTCCCGTTGATGGTTAGGGGTTTGCTGCTGGCCCCTGAGCTCTAGTTCAACCCTAAGGTGGGAACGGGCAGAGTCCACAAGGCACACCGTCGTGGATGAGCAGGAGGCTCAGGGCTGACAAATGTGCTCACCAGGATCATGCTCTGTGGTAGAGATCCTCATGAGACATTCCCCGTGCTCATGATCCTAAATAAACATTTTAAATGTTGCACAACAACAAGCCCACTCCCCAGGGGCCAAACATACAAACTGTATATCTATTTTTATATCTGTAGGTAACCAATCACCTACATTTGGGAAACCATGTGACCTCTGATGTAACTTCAGCCTGAGTGGCAGGTACAGAACAGCCTCCAGAAACTCTGTAATGCAACATTCCTCTTTCTCTCCATGATTGGCACCATTTTGGAAATCTGGTCCTGAAGGTTCTAAAGAACAGAAATGCAGCAAAAAGGAATAACCTCTCTGTATAAAATGATTCTAGAGATGTGTGTTGAGGTAAAGAGCTTTGTAAAAACTGTTGAGTAGGGAAGTCCTGCCACAGCTATAGAAATTTTTAGGTAAGTTTGGTGCTAATGTTATTCTACAAAACTCCCATTTATACCAGTTATAAACAGGAGACAGTTCTTATTGCTCCTGGAGCTTGCTGCCCCAATCTGTTCCAGCTCACTGAAAAATGATTTTTCTCAACAATTAGTAGCAAAGATTCCCAAATTTATTAAAAAAAAAAAAAGTCATTGCCAGTGCATTGCTTTTTGATTTCTGATTGCCATAGAGATCTGAACTACACTACAGTATGCATGTCCTTGACACCAAGTACAGAAAAAAGCTTAGAAAAGTCGTTTTATCAAAGTTCAAAGAAAAAGAACATGAAAAAGAGCAAAATATATACAGTTCCTGGCAGTCCTCACCCAGGAGTATCTGACTACAGACCATAAAAGTTTACATCTGTGTAACGAAATTACAGTAGATTTTACTTCATTGTTAAAATACAAGTTTTGGCTTCAAAGTGCTCACTTTATTTAAAAAAGAGAAGATCAAGAAGGTTGCAGGGTTGTTTTTTTTTTTTGTACAACAAATACGTCATGTGTCCCAATCTCCTTTTTTTTTCCTCTTCCTTTAGTGCAAAACAGCGCAGCGGCCTCGTCGAAAGGTCTGATGTGCAAAGACATTCCCAAAGCCTCACTACAGCAGCACATTAGGGGTCCCATTGGGGGTGGCTCCTTTTTTCTTCTGCAGCCGATTCTGAACCTTTCGTGATTTCACCATTTTCATCCTCACCTCAAAAACCTCATGGATGGCTTTCCGGAAGCAATGAAAATTATAGTCAATAAGCCCTGGGGAAGAAAACAAAATATTTAGACATGTCGCACAGAAATAATCTCCTCTTGGGGCGCCTGGGGGGCTCAGTCGGTTAAGCATCTGCCTTCGGCTCAGGTCATGATCCCAGGGTCCTGGGATCGAGCCCCGCATCAGGCTCCCTGCCCTGAGGGGAGCCTGCTTCTCTCTCTCCCTCGGCTGCTCCCCCTGCTTGTGTGCTCTCTCTCTCTCTGTGTCAAATAAATAAAATCTTAAAAAAGAAAGAAAGAAAGAAAGAAGAAAGAGAAAGAAAGAAAGAAAAGAAAAAGAGAGAAAGAAAGAAAGAAGAAAGAAAGAAAGAAGAAAGAAAGAAAGAAGAAAGAAAGAAAGAAAGAAAGAAAGAAAGAAAGAAAGAAAGAAAG
>NC_058410.1:69602801-69718796 GCF_002201575.2 Neomonachus schauinslandi | reverse complement strand
AAGAAAGAAAGAAAGAAAGAAAGAAAGAAAGAAAGAAAGAAAGAAAGAAAGAAAGAAAGAAAAAAAGAAAGAAAGAAAGAGAGAATCTCCTCTTGTCGTGTCTGCCATGGCCGGGACAAGCAACTCGGGGGAGACAGAAGAGTGGCCTTAACGGAAGGTCCACAGATTTCCCTAGCAGCTCTGCAGCCGGCTTGAGGCATCGCAGGCGAGGTTCTGTGAATGTACATGTTTTCCTATGGAAAGGTTCCAGAGTACAGATCACATTTTCAAAGGTGTCTATGACCTACAACATTGAAGGACCAACTGAAGTGCACATTTTTTTTTGACCTATCAGAATTCAAGAGTTCTTATAATTAAGATATATCTTCCATGAAATATTTATAATTTTTCCCCAAAAGGGATTATTAAATTGACTGTGAGTGGAGGCAGACCCTGACTTGAAGTGTGGCTGCGATCTCAAAGCTTCAGTATCCATCATTCAATCGATCAATATTCACTGAATACCTATTATATTTAAGCCACTGTCAGAAGCCCTGGGGAGACAAGGTCCCTGTCTCTGATTTTATAGTGATAGCAGTCACCTCAGGTCAACTGCAAGCTCAGAAGTTCAACAACCAATGACATTCTTGGTTTTTCAACTCTAAGTAAATTTTAAAAGCAGAAATAGGGGCGCCTGGGTGGCTCAGTTGGTTAAGCGACTACCTTCGGCTGAGGTCATGATCCTGGAGTCCCTGGATCGAGTCCCTGGATCGAGTCCCTGGATCGAGTCCCTGGATCGAGTCCCGCATCGAGTCCCGCATCGGGCTCCCTGCTCGGCAGGGAGTCTGCTTCTCCCTCTGGCCCTCCCCCCTCTCATGTGCTCTCTCTCATTCTCTCTCTCTCAAATAAATAAATAAAATCTTTAAAAAATTAAAAAATAAAAAATTTAAAAATTAAAAAATTTAAAAAATTAAAAATAAAAGCAGAAATAGTAAGGGAAAACCTTTTTGTGTTTTCTGAAATCACTGGTACAAGAATGAAATAAAAGATGAATCCCAAGTCTTGAGTGCATTTTTCAGCACACAAATTTGTAAAAGTGTTGAGAGCAACATTATGTTTATACCAATTAGGATAAGGCAGTTGGTTCGATTTACTATCTTTACATTTATTAAAATAACCAGCCCAACAATTATTTCCATCCACTGAGGTGATGCTTCCAAAGCCCCAACCAAAATAAAAAAGAATTGGGATCCCAGCCAAGGAGTGAAATTCTTCAAAGCAGTCATATGACCGCAAGTGCCCTGGAGGAAACACCAGCTCAGCGTCCAGAAGCAGGAAACCTTCTGAGCGGCGCCCTCTGCTGCTTCTGAAGTGACAGTGACCACAGTGCAATAAAACCTCTAAGCGATCTCCTCAAGACAAGACTACTGGAATGAGGGGGAAAGTAATAAAAAATAAATAAGCCCAGGGGCGCCTGACTGGCTCAGTCAGTAGAGCACGCGACTTCTGATCTCAGTGTTGTGAGTTTGAGCCCCACGTTGGGTGTAGAGATTACTCAAAAATAAAATCTTTTTTTTTTAAGATTTTATTTTTTATTTATTCATGAGAGACAGAGAGAGAGAGAGAGAGAGAAGCAGGCTCCCAAGGAGCAGCGAGCCTGATGTGGGACTCGATCCCAGGACCCTGGGATCATGACCTGAGCCGAAGGCAGACGCTCAACCATCTGAGCCACCCAGGCGCCCTCAAAAATAAAATCTTAAGGAAAAAAAAAGCATCTCTTTTCTGCCTGAGGTTTTCTTTGGTACCACAGAACTTAGTTGACTGCACATAGATACCAGGGATATGGGAATGAACGTTCTGAGGGCACCCCTCAAACAAAGGGGTATGGAGGAAGGTGGATAAATGTTGCAGTCTCCCATATTCAACTGGGGTGATTCTGAGTTTGTTCCACACAGCTTCTCAGAGGCTCTCTTATCGGGAGTGAACCTAAAGCTGCTCATTGACACCACTGTGGGTAGCTTTCCTACCTGCCTTGTCTCATTTCCCTACTTCCTCATTTTTGTTTCTTGGGACCATCTTCCAGATAAAGCAAGTAATTAAAAGAAAATAAACAAGAAGCAAAGAAATGATTTTATTTAGTGGGAATTGGGATAGGAGATGTGAGAACAACCTCAAAATTCTTTGCCGATATAGGCAACCAACTGCCTTGGGAAGAAAGCTTAGCTAGAAAAAATTTGGCTCAGTGAGAATTCAACTTGCAGAAATATTCTGTTGATAGTTCCTGACAAATCTTAACTTTTTAATCTTCGCAATTTAAAATGTAACAGTATCGGGGCACCTGGGTGGCTCAGTCAGTTAAGCATCTGCCTTTGGCCCAGGGTCCTGGGATCGAGTCCCACATCCATCGGGCTCCCTGCTCAGCAGGGAGCCTGCTTCCCCCTCCTCCCTCTGCCTGCTGCTTCCCCCTGCTTGTGCTCTCTCTCTCTCTCTGTCAAATAAATAAATACAGTCTTTAAAAAAATAAAATGTAACAGTATCTTATTGCATTTGGAGTTTTAATAGTAAAAATTCACAACTGAGGTTTTTAAAGGAAGTAAGCATAAATACCAAGTATCTGCTATTTCTTTCAACCTTTTCACTGAAGGCAGCTGAAACTACAAGAACAGAGACACGAACAGAACAAACACATCTTCACCACCATAAACAGTTACATGATGGTTCCACATCCTTCTCTGCTTCAGTGGTTCTCAACCCTAGACACACCTTAGAAACATCCAGAGAACTTAAAAAATTTTAACAAACCCTAGGCCCCTCTCCCAGGAATTCTATTCTAATTGTTTAGAGGAGGGCCAAGAGGTCTGAATTTTTTAACTGCCTCGCTTCCCAAGGTGCCTATAATGTACAGCCAAGGCTGAAAACTCCACATCTGCTTTTGATCCTCTCTTTTCTGCCAAAGTAGTCACAGAGATCATTCATGAAAACTCAGAGGGAGACCCAGCATGAGGAAAAGCTAATCAACTAGTGTCGGTTATCAGCGCCACGTGACTCTACAACACTTGAGATTAAAACAAGAAAAACAGGGGCACCTGGCTGGCTCAGTTGGTAGAGCATGTGACCCTTGATCTTGGGGTTGGAAGTTTGAGCCCCATGCTGCGTACAGAGATTACTTAAAAATAAAAATCTTTAAAGAAGAAAAAGTAAAGCAACAAAACCAAGCTACTCTATGCATTTATAAGCATTAAGTTCTTTTTAAAGACGACTACCTGATCCCCAGGGTGACCAACTCATCTCATTTGCCTGGAACATTCCCAGTATCAGCTCTGAAGGTCTCCTGCCCTTGGAGTCCCTTCCATCCCAGGCAAATGGAGCTAATCACTCTAAAAAGCACATGAGTTTAACATGATGGGGTTAAACCTGTCTGCCATTTCCTAGTTACAACATTAAAACTAATACCTAGGTTTCTAGCTAGTTTAATAAATTCTACCAAATCTGCCTATCCTCAGAAATGATCCCACCTAGGTGGCTTAGCAGTAACTTACAAAGATCCACATAATAAACTCTATTTATTATTAAATTTATTTCCACAACCATAGATGGATGTTAAAATTAGTGGGCAAAAGTGTGAGGAGGAAGAGGATTTACATAGTTTGAAAGTATTTATTAACTACAAAGGGAAAGACAGGAACTTTCCAGTGGAAAAACCTGACAGACATTACCTTAACTAAATCAAGGTCAGCATCACCAGTAGTAATAACACTTATCAACATCATGAACCACTTGATATGATGCACTAAGAAGGACACATTCTTGTCAAAGTGCATAATCTTGTTCCAACTGTGTGGAAACAGCAGACAAACCCTATTTGAGGGACATTCTACAAAACAATTGAGCAGTACTCTTCAAAAGTGTCAAGGTCACGGAAGATAAAGAACTATCACAGATTGTAGGAGACTAGGAGGAATAGTGACTAAGTCAATTGGGGATCCTGGAACACAAAAAGGGTATTTTTGGAAAAATGGTGAAATCTAAATAAGGTCTATGGTTTCTTAATGTATACTAATTAATTCATTAATGCTATTAATTAGTATTATACCAATGGTGATTCCCAATTTTGCATTACTATAGTATGTAAGATGTTAATATTTGGGAAAGTGGATGAGGAATATGTGTAAACTGTGTACTATTTTTGCAACGTTTCTATTCAGTCTAAAATCAGTTCAAAATAAACAAGCTCTCCAGGTTGATGCTAATGTTCCCTAAATTTTAGGACCTGCCACTAACCTAGATGGTTTGGGGGCTCTAGTTGTACTATTTGCATTTTATTTTACTTAGCTTCCAAAATCAACATGAAATATTAATCACCAAATATAAATTCTAGAAATATCTTTAACCAAGGAAATATATGTATAATGGTTTAAAACACAATACACACAACTGATTCTATGTAGGGACAAGCCCAGGAATCTTAGCTCTGTCTGCCATACACTGGTGGTAGGACTTCGAGAGAAACTTATAGTTCCGGGTCTGGGTAAAATCATCTATAATTGAGAGAATGAAACAAGGTATGGTCCTGTCAAAATTCCATGAGCCTATTATATAACCTGTTCTTACTTTCAGCAAGATGAAACTAAGGAGTAAAAGATTAACACCACTTAATTACAAGTTTTGAAGGCCAAGAACACAAAAGGCAATTTGGTTGATAACAGTCAGTAAATATAAGAAAAATATGCAACTTCACCAAGAAGCAAGGAAATGTAAATTCAAATGATACTAGTTTTTAATAAATAATTTTTTAGTGCTAATACCGAATATTGATAGGAATACAGCAAAATGGACACACTTATATTCTCTTAGTAGCATAAACCCATAACACTGGACATTTTGGTAATTAGAAGCCACCAAAACATGCCTATCCTGCCCTTGGATCTAAGTAATTCCATTTGCTGAAGTTTCTCTGGAGGAAATAACCAAAATGTATACAAATATACAGTGCAAAGAAGGTCATTACAGATTATTTACAACATTAAAATCTAGAAACAATATAAATTTTTAACAATAAAAGAAACTAACATAATCATTAAAATGATGTGGTAAAAAAAGGCTTAGTGAATTAGAAAGATGTCTGTAATTACCTCACTGTAATTCAGTGATGGTTACATAGTAATATTTATCATACCATCACATATAGATAGAGACATAGCTACAGATGAAAAAGTCTGAAAAGTTATAAAGAAAATGTCGAGAGTGATTTCTGAGTGAGAAGTTGTCGATAATTATTTTTTTGCTTATTTGTTACTTCTAAATTTTCTTTTTTTTTTTTTTTAAAGATTTTATTTATTTGACAGAGAGAGACACAGCGAGAGAGGAAACATAAGCAGGGGGAGTGGGAGAGGGAGAAGCAGGCTTCCCGCTGAGCAGGGAGCCCGATGAGGGGCTTGATCCCAGGACCCCAGGATCTTGACCCGAGCTGAAGGCAGACGCTTAACGACTGAGCCACCCAGGCGCCCCATGTTACTTCTAAATTTTCTAAGTGAATCTGTTGCTTTTGTAATAAAAAGAAACAATAAAAATGTAAATTATGTTTCCATGCTCAATGACTTAGGAACATTTTCATGATATAAATGAGTAAAAATAACAGATGTAAAACCAGATAGACAATATGGCCCCCTCTTGTTGGCAGGAAAGGAGGGATGAGAGAAGGGAAGAAGGCAAGATGGGGGGGGAGGAAAGAAAAGAGAAAGAAAATCTCAGAAATGTAACATAGAATTTAGCTCTAGATGGCAAAATTGAGTGGTTTCATTTTGTTATTTATACTTCCCCAAATTCTCAAAATATTTTTATAATGAACATGTGTGCTTATAAGGGAGGAAAAAAGGCTATTTTAGTAAATGTTACTATTGGCACTCTGTTGGGAATTTTTTTACCCCCCAAATTGGTAAATCATGCCCTAGTTGCTAGCAAAAATCCCTAGCATGTCAGTAAGCTGTTTTAAATAGTAGTTTAAATTCCCAGTTTAAACAGTAGGGGGAAAATGAGTATCTCTTTGAGGTTAGTTGCTTTAGTTTTATTTTATTTATATTTATTTACTTATTTATTTTATATTTATATATTATACATTTATATTATATCACATTTATCATTTATATATCTTTTGTTTTTGTTTCACTTATTAGTGACCTTATTAAGTACATTCATGTCTTCCCTTTTCAGAATCATGATGCCATCCCTGTGTTTTGAGGACTAAAGAATGTATAAAGGGTGAAGAGAAGTTAAATACGTCTCGCTTTAATGTTGTACAAATCCCCTCCTTTACACAGGGATCTCAAGTGGTCCCACGGTCCCTAAGACCTTCTAGAGGAGTGGACCAGGAGGGAGGCCTTGGCCCTCACCGCAGGCTGCTGGGCCCTCCCTGGCAAGAGATGTTACAGCCTGTTAACAAGGCTTCAACCAGCTTCACTCCAGGAAAAGCCAGAACCCCTGGGAGGACTGTCTGCTGCCCCCTCTCGTCATAGCACTGCATCACTAGAGGGCAGGCTGCTTCCTGGATCCCAAAAGCCTGGCAGCCATGGTGAGGAGCCAAGGTGACCTGTGACTCAAGCCTGGAAGCTTCAGGAGGCATGCTGCTGATCACCCACATTCGACAAGCAGTAGAAGCAGTTATCAGTCTGAAATGAAACATTTCATTTAAATCACACACACACAAAATTACCTTTTCTTTCAAAGCTTTCCTCTCTGACAAAGCAGACAAGAGCCAGGAACTTCGTCACCTCTTTTAAATAAAGAACTGTGGTATTGTTCAGCTTTATAATGGCTGTGGATTCCTTGTCATACGGGGTTCCTGCTCCATCTTCTTTGAGACTACATGGGGACAGAAACCAGAATGTATGTGACCATTGAGAAGAAACTACAAATTGTAACCCAGCGACAGAGACCAGCTCTACTACACAGAGTGATAATCATAATGAGAAGTTGTTTACAATTACAGGGCCTTTCAGCAAAAGTCTTCAAAACAAAAAATCACAAGAATGTACATGGTGTATGACAGTCCCTTCCTACGGACACAATGAGTGGCTGTTGGGGAAGGGAGGCATCTCTCCAGGCACCTGAGGAACACAGGTGAGGGATGGAGGTTAGCCATTCTTCCCTCCATAGCCCATAAGGGCTTCTTGTTTTTTCCTGACAGAATAACCAGGCTGTCAAAAGCATGGTCTGATGAAGACTGAGGAGAGCCGAATGACTCTTCCAAATTACAGAAGCCTAAGGAGACATGACAGCCAAACACTGGCCTAGATCCCGGATCAGGGATAAAAGATAGAATTGGGACCATTGGTAAGATCTGAATATGGACAATATATTAGATAGTGCATTATTGTAGCCATGCTAAATATGCTTAATTTGGTAAACAGTGGTCCTGTAAGAGAATGTCTGTTTTTTTTTAAAGAGATAGACACTCAAGTAGCTAGGATCAAAGAATCATGATGTCTGCAATTCACTCTCAAATGGTTTGGCAAAAACCAACCACAAAATGTATTAGAAAAAGAGAGAGCAAATATGGCAAATTGGTAAAAATGGGTGGATCCCAGTGAACGGTATCATATAGGAGCTCACTGGACTATCCTTGCACATTTTCTGTAGGTTTGAAATTTTTTCAAAACTAAACACTAAATAAATACACTGGTCTATTTAAGAAAAGATGTGGCCTGCAGACACAGATGACTTGGGTTTGAACGCCAGCTCACTTATTTTGTGAACTGGAGCAAGGTAACTTCTTTGAGCCTCAATTCCCTTATCTGTATACTAACAGTAATTACCTCAAAGTTTCCCAATGCAATGAAATAATAGATATATAGCACTGAGCATAGTCCTCAGACCATGTAAAATGCACAATGAATGTTAACCATGATGATGATGATGATGATAATGAATGATGCCCTTTAATGATCAAAACTGGACCCTCTAAAGACACTGATGTAATCAGAGGTACATGTCCTCTCCTCATAGGCAAAGGAGCACTTTTCTGCACCGTTTCCCCTTATCTGAAACTGTATGTGTATGTGTATTTTTACTTCCCAAATTAATGAATAATTGACCATAAATTTGACTTAATTGGAATTGTGCTAGACCTTATTAATACAACATAGTAACACGACTGGTGCTAAGCCTGATCCCTTTGCAGAATAAGAGCCAACATTTACAATGTGACAGGCACCATTCTTAGTTTTTATCATGAATTATCTATGGCCTGGCCTAAGAATCCTCTAAGCTGGGTATTGAGGAACTGAGGCTAGGGGAAATAGGATAATTTGGTCAAAGCTGATGATGGGGGTAGAGCCCGGACCTCAAACTAATCTAATTTCAGGGTTAATGCTTTTAGTCTCAAAGATATCATAAGGAGGTAGGGTGACAAACCAGATTAAATAAAAAGCCTGAATTGTAGAGTATTTCAAAGGAAATGTAAGTTCTTAGTTTTGAGAATATTTTCAACTGGCACATACATGGCTACTTAAAAGTAAATTGGGGAAGAAAGTGGTTTTTTTGTTTGTTTTTAAAGATTTTATTTATTTGACAGAGAGAGACAGTGAGAGAGGGAACTCGAGCAGGGGGAGTGGGAGAGGGAGGAGCAGGCTTCCCGCAGAGCAGGACACCTTATGCGGATGTGGGACTCCAACCCAGGACCCTGGGATCATGACCTGAGCCAAAGGCAGGCCCTTAATGACTGAGCCATCCAGGCGCCCGGGGAAGAAAATTTTTTTAAAAAGGATTCAACTCACTGTGACCTACCAAAACATTAAAGAAAAATCTTTAAGAAGTGTTGGATCTCAGATGTTAAAGATGCTTTATCAGAATTCTTAACATCCTTTGTACTATTTTTAGCTGCTGTTTTTCTAGACTGAATTTCTCTCGCTAATAAGCAATGTTCTGAGAACAAAAAACTGAAACATTTGAATTTTTTTACCCAATGAAGAAAATTTACTAACAGCACTTAATAACACAAGAAAATTCTTAGGTGATAATGTTAAATGCATAAAGCAGGATATATATAAAATTATATATACAAAGTGATCACATTATCCTAAAAATTACACAGAGAAATAAGAATAAAACACATTAGGGGCAACTGGGTGGCTCAGTCAGTTAAGCATCTGCCTTCAGCTCAGGTCACGATCCCAGCGTCCTGGGATCAAGCCCCAAGTCCAGCTCCTTGCTCAGTGGGGAGTCTGCTTCTCCCTGTGTCCCTCTCCCCTCCCACTCATGCTCTCTCTCAAATAAATAAATGAAATCTTTAAAAAAAAAGAATAAAACATAATAAAATGGTAATAGTGACTGCCTCTAGGTGATGATATTATGGGCTATTTTAATTTTATTCTTTATGCTTTTACATATTTTTTGCAATGAGCATGGATTGCATTCATATTCAGAAAAAAGTAGGCATTAAACAAATTGGAAAAACCAGAAAGACAAAAAAAATTACAAGTAAACACTGGTGACGGATTACTACTGCAACAACTATGTGCTACTCCTCAAGTCTGCGTTCACAAAGCAGTGAGAACACAGGCAGCTGCAATGTATTTTAAAGTGTGTGTGTGTGTGTGTGTGTGCGCACGCGCGCGCGTTTGGAGAGCACACGCTCAGCAGATTCCGGGGCAGACTGACCGGGGCGCCGGGTCACCTGCCTCGGGCCCTGCTGGTCTCCACGGAGCAGCTGGGACCTGGCAGCAAGCCTGTTTCCTCCGTCACTGCCAGTTAGCTGGGCTGGCTCCTTGTGGCTCCAGCAAACACTGAGGAAACTCCAGGGCCCAAGCCCAACTGGTGACCCAGACTGGTTCTTACTGCACCTGATGGGTTCTCAGAAGCACTGCATTCCGCCACAGAAAAACAATCTGACTCCTCCTGCTGCCGCCCTCCTCATGTTTGTTTTAGCTGGGTAAGAGGAACTCTGATTAACATCATTTACATGAACAGTTTACCACTTACATCTAATTACCATATGGCACAATAATGATTACGCTTATCATTAAATAGGTGCCAGATTAATTGTGTTTATTGTATTTGATTACCACAGCAATCTAGACTGTAATCAGGATACATTCAGTTTCCATGACTATTTCAAGGTCAATCCACTTAGAGTTTAAAAACAATAGAATGCTATAGAGCAATAATCTTGGAAAACAAGGTCTATTTCTGAAGCCAGATGGCAGTGTTTAATAATAATACTAAGAACGCAGTAATCTTGGGGAATAAGGTCTGTTCCTAAAGCCAGATGGCAACGTTTAATAATAATAATAATAATTAATAATAATAATAATGGCAGCAACATTTATCCAGGGCCTACCAGCTGAAGCCTAACGATATGTCATCCTCACTACAGTATAATAGTATCACTTTCCCTATTTCATAATGGAAGGGACCCTGCGTGCTTGTGTGTATAGCAGAAAGAATCTGAACTGAGGGGGCAAAGGATTTTCAGACAGAGGAAGAGAGAAATGGGGAGACCGGGAACCTCACCGAAGTTGACGGAGGAGGCTGTGTGAGGCAGGTAACAGCTGGTGAGTAAAAGGGAAGATGAACAAGAGCCTTACCCATCAATGATTGGATAAACATGTAAGATCCAATATAAATCGACAGCAACAACTTGATCTTAATAAGACAGACAAACTAATTCATATCCATTTACTCTATATGACACCCATTCAGGAAATTTAAAATTATGTAGAATTGTTTCTATGTCTGGTACGACAATCAGTTTTTTCCACTCCTTGTTTATTTTATAATATTGGAAGTGTACCGGGCGCCTGGGTGGCTCAGTTGGTTAAGCGACTGCCTTCGGCTCAGGTCATGATCCTGGAGTCCCTGGATCGAGTCCCGCATCGGGCTCCCTGCTCGGCAGGGAGTCTGCTTCTCCCTCTGACCCTCCTCCCTCTCATGCTCTCTGTCTCTCATTCTCTCTGTCTCAAATAAATAAATAAAATCTTTAAAAAAAAAAAAAATATTGGAAGTGTACAGGAGGTTCCGTTTCCCAAGACTCTAAGACCATGATAATAAACAGGTAATGTTGTTTGCTTAGTTTTGTAATTCTCTGCTGCTCGTAAAAGAAGACAAAGTATGTTAAAGAAAATCCGGCAGTTATTTCCTATAATGAAGAAAGTAATAGAACTATTGTTAATATGAGATATGTATTTAGAGTTCGAGGATCCTATTAGTCTCTCCCAAGTGTGTATGACATTATGATATGATGACAGATTTTTCAGTAGAAGAACCAGGAATCAGTTAGATTTGAGTTCAAATTCCAGTTCTGTCCTTTATTGACAGTGTGAGAAGGGGTCAGAAATCTAACCACTCTGAACCTCAGTTTCCCCATTTCTAAAATGGGGATAATAATTCCCACCTCATGGAATAGCAGGGAATTAAATGATATAATGTATGCAATACACTTATTAGTAAAATGTCAGGCATTTACTCAATTATTTTTGGTTGTTATTGCATGCTAAGTGGTATATTTATTTACAGATCTCAGTCATTTAAAACAAAAGTATTAAAATCAAATAAGTAAATGCAAATGTTACAAAGGTTATGAAAGGTTTCATTTTCTAATCTGAAGTATGGCTTATTTGTACCCTTTAAGAATATTTTACTTACCCATAAATACAAGAGATGTCAATAACCACATCGATCATATCACAGCAGAGCTCATAGGTTTGCATATCCACTGGGGTACTATCAGTTGCAATATAAATTTTACTGACCACATCAAAGAGAAATGCCTTTTCAATTCCAGAATTCTGAAACAAAAAGAAGATACTGTCTTAAAGGGACAATGATTTTAGAACATGTCATCACTGTATAAAAAAAATTACATGCCATCCTCAATGTAAAATATGAATGAACAAAAATTAATTTACTAAAAGTTTTGTTCTATTTTATTACAATTTAAACCTCACATAAACCTTTATAATGGATTTGCATAAGAAATGGAAAATTCTTATTTTTCATAAATTATTTACTGTAGGTAAACAAATTGGGCAGTGTTTCCTGGCTCTTAGAGATGTACCTGCAGTTAGGAAAAGGCAAGTAAAAACACTAATTTTACTGACTGTAAATTTTAAAATAAAATAAATTTAGGGACACCTGGGTGGCTCAGTTGGTTGAGCGTCTACCTTCAGCTCAGGTCATGATCCCAGGATCCTCACAGCAGGGTCCCTGCTCAGCAGGGAGTCTGCTTCTCCCTCTCCCTCTGCCTGCCACTCCCCCTGCTTGTACTCTCTCTCTCTGTCAAATAAATAAAATCTTTAAATAAATAAATAAATAAAATTTTAAAAATAAACAAACCCAAACTATGGAGCGACAGAGTAAATATGAGTACAACCAACAAGTCTGACTCGAGTCAGCAGCAGAGCTTTCCTAGACCTGACGGTCTATAGGATTCATTCAGCCAGCACATCATCCACAGTGTTAAACAGATAGAAAATATTCAACAGGTTATATCTTAGTGCCACAACCACCCTTAAGCTTCCTGCATCTCGTAGGGCTCTATCAACATTGAATGACTGCCTACAACTTTAATAAACACTCTAATTATACCAGGGCAGTACAGGAATGGTTTGGGGAGTGAAATGTTAGAGAACATAAAACAGCACGTAGGAGCAATCTTCCAGAGTAATCCCTTCAGTGACCTTGCAATGCCGTAAGAGCAAGCAGAAATAAGACCATTTTCACACCTGCAATGTTATTCTAAAATTCTGCAAATGATTCTACCAGGAGAAAATTATTTACTTACTGAGATAAAGATGTTTAGCAAATTCTCCAGGGTGGGGAGTTGTGGAATCAGTTTCTGAACCACTTTGCTAAAAGCTTCAAATATTGAATGATCATATATGCTTGTCAAATAGAAGCTGAAAGAGAAAACAGTATTTCGTCACATTTTCCTTCTGATTGGGGAACAGATTGCTTAGGCTGTCACAACACTGGTGCCCGGCCGTGTGTACCTACAGTCCCTACGCACGCATTCTAGCCCCCTTCAGAACTTACAATGACCTCAGCAAAAAATGAACGTGTCTTAACAAGCCATTCCTCCCCAGCCCCCAAAAAGCAAGAATTGTGCCCATTCTCATCTGCTGACTGGCTGGACTGGAAAGCTTAAAAATACAGTGGTATGTGCCCATATGAGTTTCCTTACATTCTGCAGAAGAATCCCCACCAGGTCATCTCTATACACTCCTGTTAGGTTAGTAATGGCTATGTTACTGGTATTGAAGCATCTAAGATCTTCATTTTCCAATCTGCAAATCGAATGATGCATACAGTTCCCCATAAAAAACTAATAGAGGGGCACCTGGCTGGCTTAGTTGGTGGAACATGCGACTCTTGATCTTGGGGTTGTAAGTTCGAGCCCCATGTTGGAGTAGAGATTACTTAAAAATAAAATCTTAAAAAGAAAAACAACTGACAGAGAAGTGGTTTTCCTCTGTATTTCTATTTGAATTATCTTCAGAATTCTCTTTTACTTGTGACTATAAATACTATCATATTTATCAAGAATTATAAACTTCAGCATTGATTAACTTCCTAGATTATGTTCCTGAGTTTTATGTTTTTCACATGTGGGGAAAACATTAGCTTTGACCATTTGTTTAAAAAACAAAAACAAGAATTAGAATTAGCACATGCAAAGTTTGCTTTGCCCAAATCCTGTCCCAATGTGTACAGCACAAAGAGGGTAAACAGGTGAACACCAAACTGCTCGTGCTGACTTTGGACTCCACACCTGCTTTTTTCCGTCGATTACTGTGATTCCGGAAGGGTTTCTGTTCTCACCTGAGGTGAATTTTTTCTAATCCAGCATCTGCAAGGTCATCGTTTGCCCTCTGATGAATATCTCTTTGGGTTTCAATTTTGTGGTCATCTGACAGACCATCCACTTTATGAATAAACACCTCGAAGTTGATGTCAGTGTTCACTTTGTAGGCCCTGGTCACGGTGAGGTGGAGCCTGGCCAAGGCTTCCATGTAGTCATCCTGGGAACAAAGGCACATTCCTGTCAGGGGAGGCCAAACCCTTCTACGCTGCCTTCCACAGACACTCTTTTTTCCCCAGTTTTATTGAGGTATGATCAACAAATAAACACTGTGTACATTTAAGGTGTACAATATGATGTTTTGATATATGCATACATCATGAAATGATCTTCCCAATCAAGTTAATTAATCTACCCATCACCTTACTTCACAGTTACCTTTTTTTTTTCTTTCATATACACTCCTAATTTGGAAACCATGTGGGTACAATCCTCCAAAATATTTTGCAAAAGCCCAAATAAAAGCTGGTTTCACGGAATTCAAGTTGGAAAACTGAAGTTTCATGAACAAAGAGATGAAAAAGAAAGGCAGGAAAAACACAGCTGTAGGCAGTTATGATGTAGCTTGATGACAGTCATTAAGATCAGCGTTGCAGTTTTATGAATTCAAAATGACCCCATACCACCTAGAACCTTCCCTGGGATACTATTCTTCCCACATTTTTGAGTCCCTGGGTGAACAGTGATAAACAGAGATGGAAATGTGATATGGGTCGCTGGGAGGATGGGGAAGGAGCCAGGAGAAAAGATAAGAGCACTGGTCTAGAGCAGAGGTCAGCAAAGCATGGCCCAAGGGCCAAATTGGATCCACTGTGTGTTGCTTATAAGTAAAGTTTTATTGGAACACAGCCATACTCATCTATTTACATATTGTCTATGGCTGCTTTTGTGGTGCAGTGGCAGAGTTGAGGGGTGTTCCTCTGTGGAAACTCCTCGGAGATGGTACAGACAGCCTGCAAAGCTTAAAATACTTACCATCTAGCCCTCTACAGAAAGAGTTTGCTGACATCTGATCTAGAGTAACTGACCCAAATAACGCAATACTGTTTTTTTCTCCTTCCTACAAATGACACTTTTATGATAATATGATGAACATCTGCATATGCATCTCCTTGTTTAAGAAATCAAACAGCAGTGGTGCCTGGCTGCCTCAGCTGGAGGACCATGCAACTCTTTTTTTTTTTTAAGTAACCTGGGCACCCAACATGGGGCTCAAACTCATAACAGTGAGATCAAGAGTTGCATGTTCTATCAAGTGAGCCAGCCAGGCGCCCTGAGCATGTGACTCTTGATCTTGAAGTCGTGAGTTCGAGCCCCACATTGGGTACAGTGATTGATTAAATACATAAACTTAAAAAAAAAAAAGAAATCAAACAGTAGACACTGAAGTCCCATGGGTCTCTCCCCAACCTCCCAGCCCACCCCATCACTCTACCCCCCACCCTCCAGAGGTATCCACTATTCCTGAGTTTAGTGTTTATTCTCAATCATCTCTTTATATGTTACTACATATATATGTATCCCTAAACAACATACAGAATTCATTTACATTGTCTTGAAAATCAGGGGCAGGCTGCGAAAGGACAACAAAGGAAGCTTTTCGGGTGGTAGAAATATTCTATATCTTGACTGTGGAGTCGTTACAAGTTATACCCATTTGTCAAACTCACTGAACTGTAAACTCACAATGAATGCATTTTATTGTATGTAAATTATACCTCAAAAATTGTTATGGTTTATGTCGTTAACTGAAGAGAGGAGTTAAGGGGACACGTCTGTGAGCAAAACTAGCCAATGTCAAGAGAGTATCACAATCTCAAAAGATCAGAAGTTGTTACTGTAACTTCCTGCTAGCCATATAAAATGATCTGATTACCAACTAAGTGATGAAGTGGCATGTAAGTGATGAAGTGGCACATATCTAGGAGGACTAAAAATAACATTTAAGAGAAGAAAATACTTGGTTTATTCGAACAGAGGGCACGTGGCTGATTTTCCCCACTGTGTCTGTTAATATTTCCTACAACAAATAAAAATACAAGAAAAATACATCGCCTTAGTTCCTATTCCAAAACTAGATATAGGGGGTGCCTGAGTGGCTCAGTTGTTAAGCATCTGCCTTCGGCTCCGGCCATGGTCCGAGCGTCCTGGGATGGAGCCCCGCATCGGGCTCCCTGCTCAGCAAGAAGCCTGCTTCTCCCTCTCCCACTCCCCCTGCTTGTGTTCCCTCTCTAGCTGTGTTGCTCTCTGTCAAATAAATAAATAAAATCTTTAAAAAAAAAAAAAAAAAACTAGACCTAGGAATTACAGGCAGGTCAAAATCACCAATGTAGATGAAGCCGACACTTCATTTTGGATCCCAAGGCCCGTGAGACATGGCTTCAGGGGGCCAAGGGTGGCCCTGGGGTGTGGGACATGTTGTGGGCTCTGCCTGGGGGGCTGACAGTGTCATGCAGTTAGCTCACAGGAAATCACTCCGGATCATTTCATGCTCTTTCATTTTACAACGTTCTGGGAGGACACATTTTCTCCTTGGTGAAATATTTATCTGGCAATCCTGTGATTGTGAGGAATTCACAAGGAAAAAATAAAAATTTGAGGTGTCAGACCAACAGAGCCCTGTTTAGAAATACAGGCAATGACGTGCAAGTGCCTGCCAAGATCGCCTGAAGTTTGCTTTTCTTTTCAGTGCTTGTAATTGCATCATATAAAAATTCCTGAGGGCGCCTGGGTGGCTCAGTCGTTAAGTGTCTGCCTTCGGCTCGGGTCATGATCCCAGGGTCCTGGGATCCAGCCCCGCATCGGGCTCCCTGCTCAGCAAGAAGCCTGCTTCTCCCTCTCCCACTCCCCCTGCTTGTGTTCCTGCTCTAGCTCTCTCTCTCTCTGTCAAATAAATAAATAAAATCTTTAAAAAAAAAAAATTCCTGAAAACATGGTCTTTACAGTCTGCTTCCAATACAAAAGTATATATTACACAGACTCTAAAACAGCTTATTTCATTATTCCTTCTTTTAAGTAAATGATAGCTCTCAACAATATTTTTCTACCCTTTTTGAAAGTGGAACTTAAAAAGACAAATTTCTCAAACATTCTTATACCTTTCTATTCCCTACAGCTAGGGGGGAAAAAAAACCCCACAAGAAACAAAATAAAAGAAAACACACATTTACCAACCCAAATTGAAGGGCCACTTTTCCTGTTCAGGTAAAATTAAAACCAAATTACAGTTGCAACTTAAAAACAGGCAAGCGAACCTACTTTTAGCCACCTTATAGGCATAGTACAAACACCTAGGATAGAGCTGCGTTGGACATTTGAATTCTAGAAATGCCAGTTGCTACGTAAGCACAACATGGTATTGAAGTGAGTACTTGCTACGCCGCTGTCTCGAAAAGAGGAGTCCTCTGACTGGAATCTACTTACCCAAGGGTCGGGCTACTACCACTGCCACCTGGTTCAACAACTACAGAAACAGCAGCAGAGTGACTTGGGGAAAAACCTGGAGCTTCGAAGAGACAGCTGAGTGGGACATAGACAAGAGCTCGCCCCCCATGCGGCAGCGCTCCCACAACCCGGCTGCTACGTCCTGCTCAAGCTCCCTAATTTAGGGTGCCGGCAGACCTAGGCAGGCAGGCAGGGGCTACTGCCAAGGCCACAGATGGGCCAGAAAACAGGTCAGGATAAGTGGGAGAGCCAGGAAAGCAGCGACTGACAGCAGGGCTTGGACCTGATGCAGGTGTCTACAAGCGTGCATTTCCAGATGGGCCCAGGAGAGGGGAGGCAGTGCTGTTCACAGATCAGGCACCGGAATGTAAAGTCTCCCCCCCGCCACACACACACCACCACCAAAAGAGAAAGAAAGAGCCCCTCCTCCCAGATGGCCACACTCCCACAGCGACACTAGAAGTACGCAGTGCAATCACTTGGAACTAAAAGGCTTAGTTGAAAATTTCATTATTATATTAAACAGGCACCTAGTTCCCTGGATGAATTTATGAGGCTCTCAGGCATGAGCAGTCTTCTCAGAGAATGGGTTTTCCAAGAGCGGGCTCAGAACCATTATTATTAACAGTTTACATGTCCCTGCCTCCTTAACCCCATTGGCACTTCTGGAAGGGGCAGGTGTGCTTGGCCCATCTGTCTAATTGCAGGTCCAGTTTCAGGGAAATATCATGCCCTTGAACTTAGAGCTGGTTTAGTGCATTTCTGGGAGGACTTACTGCCATTTATCCCCCACAGCTGTAAAAGAGAGCCCTTGGGAGAGCCTTCAGGCTCAGCTGGGCTTCCAGGACACTTTCTAAGAGTGCCTGGACATAGAGAGTTTGAAGGGCATCATTGTCTCAGTTCTATTCCCTGTACTCTTTCCTAAGACTGGCATGCCTGAGATGCACCTGCAGTCTGCTGCTTCCCTCCCCACCTCCCCCCCCCTTTAACTGCTGGCTCCCACTTCACAGGAGAAAGGCCCAGAGGACCAAAGAGACAATTCAGACAACTAGTTTGTATACTAATAAAGTGAGTAACTGATTCCTGGGTACAAAGGCTCTTTACCAGTCAGGGGGTCCCCACGTCTTTGCTTTCAGCAAAGTTAAAGGAAGGCCCAATCAGGATGTCTACTGATAAACTACTAAAAACAATCCTTTGTGATAGAAAACTGGGCAATTTAGAGGATATAACTTGGAAAGTGTTTAAATAATTGAGCGAATGCTATAACAAAACTCACCCCATATCCATCTACTTATTTATGTGAACAAGGTTTCTTAGCGCTTACATCGACACAATAAAAAATAGAATTGATGCCAAATCCTGTCTTATTCAAGCATGGATACGTGAATTAAGTGGAAAAATATCCATCATCTTAAAAGATATACTTATCAATCAAAATTTTACTTTTTATATTTAGTAGTTACCTATAAAATATTAATAGTTATGCTGTCAATCAATTGTGTACTAGTAATAATTAAAATAATTTAATTCAAAAGAAAAACTTCATACTTAGAATTTTATCTTCCTAGGAAAGAGTAAGCATTTTATTTATTAATTTTTATAAATGTAATTTTCCTCTTTATTTTTTATTTTTATTATTATTATTTTTTAAGATTTTATTTATTTATTTGACAGAGAGAGAGACAGCGAGAGAGGGAACACAAGCAGGGGGAGTGGGAGAGGGAGAAGCAGGCTTCCCGCAGAGCAGGGAGCCCGATGTGGGGCTCGATCCCAGGACTCTGGGACGCTTAACAACTGAGCCACCCAGGCGCCCCGAGTAAGCATTTTAAAATGCAGACTTATATACATATTTTTGTTGCAGAGAATCTGTACTGTTTTACAGATGTCTGCCAAGAGTATCGGGGGCAGGGGACATGTAGTTGCTGTCCTTGGCCTGTATGGTGGCCCTCTCCATCTGTAAGGTTTCTGTGATTTGCTGAGACCTACACAACTCCCTGACTGCTCGCTGCTCATTGGTTAGGGTTCCACAGAGGGAGACTTTTCCCCTTTGCAACCCTGAGAGCCCCCACTGAGAAACGCTTGTTTGGTAAAAAGGGCTATTCCTGATTCTAAAAACCACACCAAAACCAACACAAAGGAACTGGTTTGAACACAGGGGAGGGATGGCCTCTGTGGGGAGGAGGGGTCTGCAGTCCCAAGTACCCCAAGACTGAACTTTACCTGGGAGTCGATGACAAATATCAGTGCTCCTGTTCCGCGGAAGATCATCTCATAGTCAAATGTAGGGTCAAAAAAGTCAATCTGTCCTGGGAAGTCCCAAATCTGAAAGTTAACAAAGGAGCTATTGGAAACATCTTCCCGGCAGATCTTGTTTGTGCTCTCCAAGAACAGTGTTTCGTTGGGAGACATTTTATGAAAGACAACTTTCTGAATAGATGACTTGCCACTTCTCCTCAGGCCCATGAGCAGGATTCTGGGCTTCACCTCAGTGCTGAAGGGATCGCTGAAGTCCAGAACTGGAGAAACCACAAAACAAGAATGAGGGTGAGTTTCTTTCACAGCGGTTAATGAGAGGAGTTTCACTTCCACCTCAGATGTGATTTATGATTCACAGACAATGCCACTCTTCCAAATACAGAGACTGCTAACTACCTCATTCCACTCATCGAGGGGCCTTTTAGTAAGTGCAGAACACTGAAAAATGCTGTTTCGCTACCTGTCACACCATTCCAGAGGGCAGGAAAACCTGTACAACTCCGTATCACAAGCAGCAAATCTGGAGTGTGAAAAGTAGAGCTTTCCTGGAGCAGAGTGTGAGGGGAAAAAAATCCAGTCTTAGCATTCCAAAGCAATGTCTTCTTTGTCTAGATCATCAGAGTCTCTATGCCCTAAAGAGATGCTTGTTCATTTGAGTTATGCTTCAAACAATTTTGGACTTCACCAAAATTTAAAACATTGGTGCTTCAAAGGACACTATAAAGAAAGTGAAGACAACCCACAGAATGGGAGAAAACACCTGCAAATCACATATGTGATAAGGGACTAATATCCAAAATATATGAAGAACTCTTACAATTCAATAATAAATACAACTTAATTTAAAAAATGGGCAAAGGGGGCGCCTGGGTGGCTCAGTCGTTAAGCGTCTGCCTTGGGCTCAGGTCATGATCCCAGGGTCCTGGGATCGAGCCCCGCATCGAGCCCCGCATCGAGTCCCCGCATCAGGCTCCCTGCTCTGCGGGAAGCCTGCTTCTCCCTTTCCCACTCCCCCTGCTTGTGTTCCCTCTCTCGCTGTGTCTCTCTCTGTCAAATAAATAAATAAAATCTTAAAAAAAAAAAAATGGGCAAAGGATCTAAAGAGGCATTTCTCCAAAGAAGATACAAAAATGGCCAATAAGCACATGAAACAACGTTCCGCATCATTAGCCATCCAAGAAATACTAATCAAAACCACAATAAGACGCCACTTCACACCCACTGGGATGGCTATAATCAAAAAGACAAACAATAACAAGTGTTGACGAGGCTATGGAGTAATTAGAATCCTCACCCACTATTGGTGAGAACGTAAAATGATGTGCTTTCAACAGTTTGGCAGTTTCTCAGAAGGTTAAACACTGAGTCACTATATGACCCACCAATTCCACTCCTAGGAATATATTCAAAGAAATGAAAACATAAGTCCAATATACATGAATTTCTTTTTTGTTGCCTTCTGGCAACCTCTCTTATATTTTTCTCGGTCCCTGGTCCTGATCTAATTCAATAGTGACTGGAAAGTAATTCTTTTTTCCCTTATTGTAACTAATAAATTTTTCCAAGTCTCTACAATGGTCTAAAATACATATTAATATTTGATAATATCTTAGTGAATTTCATTACTATACATAATATTTTGATGTTTGAATTTGCAGTAGGTTTCAGTAAACACACAAATTTCAGGTAAAACAATAACTGAATAAAGAAAAAGTAAGCAGGTACAGATGTGCACAACTGCTACTCCACTATTAGCAACAATTTACTCCTACCCTACCCACACATTCTTCTCCAGTTCAACCTAACCCAATTCAACGATCTGCTGATGATATACTATAGAAGCAATAATGCGGAAGGAAAGCACCCAAAAAAGTCACCAGCTTTCTTCTTCTTCCTCAGTCATCATACGCTACTCACTCACAGTACTGTCATTACAAGTCCATCTTAGCAAAAGCAGGGCATAAATTAAAAAAGAAAACAGGGCTTCGAGTTTTAAAATTTTCAGACTGGTAACATGTCACAGTCCTCCCCTCCCACAGTAAATCAATCTCTAAAAATAACAGAAAAGGTATAAACCATAAATAAATAGATGAACAAATAAACATAAATATCTGAGCTTAAAACAAAACAAAAAAACCTTAAAGTCAACAGATTTCAGAGAAATCCCTAAGAAACACGAAGGTCAGATTGAAGAGGGAACCTGCAGCCCTTGACCAGGAATGGTAGGGTTCTGCTCCAGAAGGTAGAACTGGTGGAAGCCCAAACAGGGAGGGGCATGAAGACAACCAACAGTGTTGTTATTTGGAGAAGCATAATGAGAAAAGCCAGCAGATAAACTCTGAGCGCTACTGCCACCCACCCACCTACGACAGACTTCCAGGTAGGAGCAATGACTATAGGAGTTTGGGTATGAGGGGGAAGGCAGTGCTCCAGGGGCTCAGGATGCCCAGCAGGAACAGGGAGCACCCACACTCCCATGCTCCAAGGGCTCTGTCCTTCCCTAACTCTCACTACAGTGTGTGGAGTTCAACAGGTAGAAGCAGTACCATCTTCCCTCCAGACAGTTCCTCAAAAGTCTAATATGCATATACCTGAATATACATCTGAAGAAGCAGAGTTCATAAAGGAGTCAGAGTAAACTTCCAAGTTAAGTATAATTAAAATATTCAGAGAAAATGTGATATCCATAAAACAAGAACAGACAGTTTCAGAATAAGAGCAACCATGAAAAAATGGCCTTAGAGATCTTAGAAATAAAAATATAATTGTGGGGGCGCCTGGGTGGCTCAGTCGTTAGGCGTCTGCCTTCGGCTCAGGTCATGATCCCAGGGTCCCGGGATCGAGCCCCGCATCGGGCTCCCTGCTCGGCGGGAAGCCTGCTTCTCCCTCTCCCACTCCCCCTGCTTGTGTTCCCTCTCTCGCTGTGTCTCTCTGTCAAATAAATAAATAAAATCTTTAAAAAAAAAAAAAAAAAAAAATAATTGTGTGTGGGGGTTGGATATATGGATTGAAAAGCAGAATAAAGACAGATAAAGAGGGCAATAATGAGGGGCGCCTGGGTGGCTCAGTTGGTTGGGCGACTGCCTTCGGCTCAGGTCATGATCCTGGAGTCCGGGGATCGAGTCCCGCATCGGGCTCCCTGCTCGGCAGGGAGTCTGCTTCTCCCTCTGACCCTCCTCCCTCTCATGCTCTCTGTCTCTCATTCTGTCTGTCTCAAATAAATAAATAAATAAAATCTTTAAAAAAAAAAAAAAAGAGGGCAATAGTGAAATGGAACATCAAATCCCCTCAGAATGTAGTACAAAGGGATACAGTGCTGGAAAGTATGACATAAAGGTTAAAGTGACATTAGGAGTAATTATCTCAAACCAGTAGAAAATAAATGCTTGTGAAAGTACATTAGAAAAGGGTCCAGAAGGATACACAGCACACAAAGAGTGTATGGGTGAACGATCTGGGGGAATCATCAAAGGGATTTTGGCTTTAATTTTTTTTTAAGTTTATTTTTTTTAGTAATCTCTATACCCAAAGTGGAGCTTGAACTCATAACTCTGAGATCAAGAGTCACATGCTGCTTCGACTGAGCCAGCCAGGCACCCCTGTGGCTTTAATTTTAAAAAGAAAACACATTTTATATATATATATATGTATGTGTATATATACACATATATATAATTAAAATTAGTTTTGAAAAAAAGATTAATGTATAGGGAGTCATAGCGGACACAGAAATATTTCAAAATATTAAATACTCTTTAAATTGTGATTTCAACTCCACATTTTCTTGTTAAGTGGTTGTTGTTAAGGTTTCTGCTTTTTCAATACAATAAATATATTGATTACTGTACTCAAAGTAGTAGATTGGTAAGGCTGGCTGGACAAAAAGATATGCAAAACAAGATTCCTATCTTGGAGAAACTTAAAATCCAGTCTAGACAATGTGGTATGGGCACAAAGATAGACAAATAGATCATTGGAATAGAATAAGGAGTCCAGAAATAAACCCACATATACAAGGACAGCTGAGATTTGACAAAGATGAAGAGCCAACCCCATGGAGAAAGGATAGTCATTTTTACCAAATGGTACTAGAACAACTGGATATCCATATGCAAAAAAAAAAGAATTTCAATCCACATTTCACATCATATACAAAAATTAACTCAAAATAGATCATAGGCCTAATTTTAAGCCTAAAACTATGCAACTTCTAAGGAGAAAATATTTATGACCTTGGGTTAGGCAAAGATCTCTTAGATATAACACCCTCCCCCCAATATTGATAAATTGGACTTTATTAAAATAAAAACTTCTGCTCTTCAAATGACACCATTAAAATAATTTTTAAAAAGGCAAGCCACAGATTAAAAGAAAATATTTGTCAATCATATATCTGATAAAGGATTTGTATCTGGAATATGTAAGGAACTCTAAAAACTCATTAATAAGAAAACAAAATTCAATTTTTGGAAAGGTGGGGGAGCAAAAGATTTGAACAGACAATTCACCAAAGAAGACTTATGGAAGGTAAATTCACACCTGCTCAGCACATCATCAGTCATCAAGGAAATGTAAATCAAAACCACAATGAGATACTATTGCATACACAGTAAGATGGCTAAAATTAAGAACACAGACAGTAACAAATGTTGAGGATGTGGAGGTACCAAACTCTCATACACTGCTAGTGGAAATGTAAAATGGTACAACCATTTTGGAAAATGGTTTTGTGGTTTCTAAAGAAGTTAAACATGTATTATATTATCCCAGCCATTCCATAGCTATATATTTACCTAAAAGAAATGACAGTGTATGTCCATACTTGTACACAAAGGCTCGTAGCAATTTTATTTTTAGTAGTCAAAGACTGTTAACAACCCAAATGTCCATCAGCAGGTGAATGGATAAACAAATTGTGGTGCATCTCAGCAATAAAAAGAAATAAACTGTTGACATATACAACATGGATGAATATCGAAATGATTATGCTGAGTGAAAGAAGCCAGTTGATAAAGACATACTCTGTGATTCTATTTACATAAAGTTCCAAAAACTGTAAACTCATCTATAGTGACAAATAGCAGGTCAGTGGTTGCCTGGGAAATGGAAGAGGTAGTGAGAAGGGGTCAGAGGGAGCAACCTTGAAGGGGTATAAGAAAACTTTTAGGGGGTGATGGACACGTTCTTAGTTACGGTGATGGTTTCCAAGGTGTACACATATGTCAAAACTTATCAAATAGGTGTACTTAATTTTACGTCAATTGTACCTCAGTACAGCTTTTTTTAAAAGATTTATTTATTTATTTATTTAGACAGAGAGCACGGAAGGGGGGGGGAGGGGCAAAGGGAGAGGGAGAGAAGTCCTCAAGCAGACCCCACTGAGCATGGAGACTAACACAGGGCTCGATCCCAGGACCCTGAAATCATGACCTGAGCCAAAACCAAGAGTTGGTGGCTTAACTGACTGAGCCACCCAGGCACCCCCTCAATACAGCTCTTTTAAAAAATGTATTCTTGGGGCACCTGGGAGTCTCAGTCTGTTAAGTGTCTGCCTTCTGCTCAGGTCATGATCTCAGGGTCCTGGGATTGAGCCCCATGTCATGCTCCTTGCTCAGCAGAGAGTCTGCTTCTCCCTCTCCCTCTGCCTGCCACTCCCCTTGCTTGTGCTTTCTCCCTCTCTTTCTCTCTGTCAAATAAATAAAATCTTTAAACAAAAATTTTAAAGTAAATAAAAATAAAAATAGGGGCACCTGGGTGGCTCAGTCGTTAAGCGTCTGCCTTCGGCTCAGGTCATGATCCTGGGGTCCTGGGATCGAGCCCCGAGTGGGGCTCCCTGCCCAGTGGGAAGCCTGCTTCTCCCTCTCCCACTCCCCCTGCTTGTGTTCCCTCTCTCGCTGTGTCTCTCTCTTTCAAATAAACAAATGAAAAATCTTTTAAAAAAATAAATACAAATTAAAAAACAAAAATAAAATAAAAATAAAAAAGAATACTTGACAAAAAAATTTTTTTAATGTATTCTCAAGGACAAAAATGGAAACCTCAAGAGTTATAGTTGTTCTATTATTATTATTGCCTCACAAACTAGTGTTAGATCAATGCAAAGAGTAGGGGAGAAATGCCCACGGCAGTGGGAAGGAACTCAGTGCATTACAAGGGTTATGAATGCAAACAAAGCAGTGCAGGATTTGGATGGGGTTGATGGCCGGGAGGGGAGAGGGGGAAGGAGGCTCTCTAAGAAGAGCAGAGCCCAAAGCTAGGCAAAGGCACCATGCCTTTCGTAGAACAGACAAAAAATGGGTGCAATGAAAACTCAGCAACCACATATGAAGGTACCTTCCATATGCCAAGTACTGTACGAGGCACTCTCCACACTTCATCCCATTCAACTCCTTCAGGAATACATAGTATTATCTCTATTTCACAGGTAAAGAAATTTCAGGCTTGGGAAGATCAAGTAACATTCCAACTGAGGGCTGGCCCACCCAAAAGTCTATGCATTCTGTTTCTGCTGTGCAACACTCAATCCAATCAAAGAAAGCAAAAGTCCACATTAAATTATGTACAAGCTCAGAAATATTTAAGTGTTTATACATGTTTTTATTTCTTCCCAATTTATACTACTGGATATCAGTGTAGATTTTAACTTATCTTCATCAGGGTCTGCAAGTGTCTATGCGGCATGGCCATCCATGCTGGTGCCTTGGAGGATGGACCTCCTCCTCCTCCTGGGAGAGTGGAAGGTGATGGAAGGTCACCACGTAGAGAGGAGGTAGTGTATGTGCAAGTTTATATACACAGACTGGCTGGGAAGCGAGATGCACATGCCAGTACACACATTGGAAGTATTTCCTTCTCCCTGCCAAATTCAAACACAGGCCACCAACAGTAAACTGCTGGGAAATGGTGGGCCAGATCGGCAAGAGTACCATCAACTCTGTGGAGACCCGTCAGACCCATGGAGATGCATTTTACATTTAGCTGGTATGGACACATGCCAGATACCTTGCTAGACATTTCTGCAAACTTTTACCCCCTCCTCCCCCCCCCCACACCCCCATCCCCCTGGCAATGAGGAGGTACAAGTCTGTTTTGCACCTGAGCAATCTGGGGGAAGGAACATGCCCAAGGTCACAGGGCTAGTATGTGGTGGAGTCCTCACCTAGAACCTTAGCCAACAATCAGATGGCATTCAACAAAAACTGCAACAAAGAAAACAGAAGAGACTAGGAAATACCAGAGTACATCATGCATAATAGGAGTACATACCGCTAGCGAAACTCTTTTAGATTTACTTAGACAAATGTGGTGCTGGTTCACAATATAAATGTATTTGTTATGTGAACCACAGTCAAAAACACTTTGTTGACCACTGCTGTTGACCAGGAGAGGTTTCTTATATCACAGAGGACTGCTGACAAAAATCCTTCCTTTGGGGGCCCTGGCTGGCTCAGTCAGTAGAGCATGACTCTTGATCTTGGGGTCATGAGTTTGAGCCCCACATTGGGTGTAGAGATTACTTTAGAAAATAAATAAAATAAAGGAAAAATTGATTTGCCATTGCTCTCAAGCATGATGGGCCTCTAGGGTCTGATACAGATCATGTATATTTTAAAAAAAAATCTCTCCTCTAATCCTTTCCCACCTCCCCTTAAGTATCTCTGCTTCGGAAGCCCTGTGGGGTTTCCCAGAGGCTCTCACCCACTCTGGGAGTGATAGCAGGGAGCGCCCATCAGGAAATGCATCACCCAAACTCCTGGCCTCCTGGACAGCTGGCTCTCTCCACTGAACTTTCCCTGTGCATCACCGCTCGCTCGAGAACATCCTGAGAAAGGTGAAAGGAAGAGAATGAAGAAGGAGAGCTGCAATATAAGGGCTAATACTTTTTTTAAAAAGATCAAAAAGGAAACACAGGATTTGGGACTGGAGATGGAATCCCAGGGAGGGCCCTTTAAAAGTGTCAGCGGGTGTGGAGGAAGTTGCCCAGAGAGGTGAAATTTACCAGAGGGCAGTTTGCACGGTTTTATAAAGGTTCCCTGATCTTCTGCCAAGTGTTAGACTGGGCTGAGCCAGGGGCTGCAGACACAAAGGAAAGATTCATTCCTTAGTGATTAGAGGAAAAAACAGACAAGAAAAACTGACAATTACAGTGCACTGTTACGGAGGTGTTACAGGCTCAGAGGACTCCCTGGAGAAATATCTGAGTCTTAAAGGAGGCATGAAAGAGATGAATGAGGGAAAGGTCATGCCAGTAAGAGATTCTGGCTTTCCTGGAGTTTAAGGAATGTAGTTTAAAGGCAAGAAAAGGCTGCACACTGTCCAGTGACTTCCTTCAGCATTTCGAATAAAATCCAAACACCTTCTTTCTGCAAAGGCCCTACATGGGCTACCCTCTCATCCCGTGCCTGGTTCATCTTCCCCACTAGTTCCCTATCTTGTAACCACACTGACCTTCCGGTTCCTCACCCTGGGGTCTGTACATGCTTCTCCCTCCACCTGGCTTCCCTTAGCTTTCTTCCCACTCAACCCAGCAGCAATTTACCTCCTCTCAGCTGAATCAGACCCCATCACTTCCTGATTACCCTGTCTTAATAGTACTTATCACTGAGGGGCGGGGGCTTGGGTGGCTCAGTTGGTTAAGCCACCAACTCTTGATTTTGGCTTAGGTCATGATCTCAGGGTCTTGAGATCGAGCACAATATCTGGGCTCCTCGCTAAGAGGGGAGTGAGCCTGAGATTCTCTCTCTGCCCCTCCTTCCACTCATTCTCTCTCTCAAATAAATAAATAAATTTTTTTTAAAAAGATTTTATTTATTTATTCATGAGAGACAGAGAGAGAGAGAGGCAGAGGGAGAAGAAGGCTCCCAAGGAGCAGAGAGCCCGATGCGGGACTCGATCCCAGGACCCCAGGATCATGACCCGAGCCGAAGGCAGACGCCCAACCATCTGAGCCACCCAGGTGCCCTCAAATAAATAAACAAATCTTAAAAAAATAGTACTTATCACTATACAAAATTATCTATTTTATACATTTGTCTTCTTGTCTGTTTACTTGTTTATTGTCTGTCCCACATATACACAGGCAAATTACAAAGCATGTGGCATGAGTCCAATAAATATCTTTGAATAGGTTAGTTGATAGAGAAGTCTGTTACCTCCCCAGCAAACAAAAACTGCAACAAAGAAAAAAGAAGAGACTGGGAAATACCAGAGTACATTATGCATAATAAGAGTAAGTTTCGCTAGCGAAACTTTTCAAGTCTACTTACACATATGTGGTGCTGGTTCACAGTATAAACACATTTTTTATTGTGGACCACAGTCAAAAATATTTTGTCAACCACTGCTAGACTCTGCTACCTCATGGATGAGATACTGGGAAGTCTGGATTTTACTTTGTAAGCCATTAGGAAATCATTAAGGATTTTAAAGGGAGACTAACATGATCAGATTTATACTTCAAGAAGTTCACTCCAGAAACAGAGCCCCTAGAGGGTGTCAGTGGGGAGACAGTGAAGGGGTCTAGAATAAGCCACTGTGCCATAAAAATTATACAGAGCTAAAGATACTGAAGTCCCTGAAATCCTTATTTGCCTAAAGCAGAGCCTCCCAAAAGAACTCTATTGCCATAACTCTCCTTCCTGGAAGCAACTCTAATCTTCTCTTGGTGAAGACTGAGACTGAGACAGAAGAGAAGTTGGCACCACACCCAAACAGATGTGGTCCCCAAACTATCCTACTCCCATCTGTTCTTCTGTGGGTCCATTTATCTTTCCAAAAAGTCATTTGTTTTTCCATAAATGCCCTTTCCCCAACTCCCTTCCAAGAAGTCACTCATTCTCCCAGAACTGCCCCTCCGCCCCTCCCCATCCCATCTTTATTAAGATAGTAATAAAGCCAGAATTCTAAACACCTTTTTTTTAAGTTTATTTATTTATTTAACTAATCTCTACTCCCAACATGAGATCAAGAGTCGCATGCTCTTCTGACTGAGCCAGCTAGGCGCCCCTCTAAACACTTAAGTTGCACTTTTTGTGAACTCTCATGCATTAGTACGTAACTAAATTTGGTTTTCTCTTGTTAATCCATCTTTTGTCAGTTTAATTTTCACGCTCCCAATTCAGAACCTAAGAGAATAGAGGAAAAGTTTTTCCTCCCCTGACAGCAGTTAGGTTATTCTAGAACACAAATGAGAAATGAAAGAACTAAGGCATAGACCATGGAAATGGTCAGAAGGAACAGATTTTGTGACAAGTTCAAATTGACTCAATAGTGTTCAGTGATCCCCTGGACACAGATGACAAGGGAGAAAGAAGCCCCAAGTTCCCAACCTGGCAGACCAAGCTAACAAGGGCCCATTCACAAAGATGGTAAAGGGAAAGAGGCTGAACGGGTATTTGAAGTCGTGGAGTCTGGGGTGCCTGTCCGCCTGCAGCTCAGGTGAGAAAAGAATCTGGGGCCTGGGAAGCACAGTAACATGAGGTCACAGGCAGGTTTGAAGTGGGAATGTAGGTCGCTGGGGCCATCCATGCCTCAACTGCTGGTTTTTCCCCTAATCTTGTTGCCGGAGGGTGAGGGAATTTTTGAGAGATTTTAGCCTTGGCCACCATCAAACAGCTCAAACCAACATGCTCCAACCTCTTATCACCCAGCAGTTCTCATTTACTGACCACCTGCATAGCACAGAGGGTCACCGCTAATCCTCAAGTGGATAAACTTTATCCTTTACAGATGTAAAAACTGAGGCCTTCAGTGCTTACTACAGTAAACACTCAATAGATGTTTGTTGGCTGGGATAACTGAATGAAAGTGACTAAGCAGAATTTGAAGCTAAATTAACTGAAGCTTTAAAAAGAAACTTCCTATCTGACATTGGCCCAGATCAGCACTTGAGTATCAAGAGTATGAGCTTTATGCCTAGGTAGTTTATCTACTGCGGTCAGGGACACCGAACATACCTTACCTATTTTGCACAGGGTCCTGTCAGCACCCCAATTTTCCAAACAGCCTGGCTTTGTAACTAGACTGTTGGAAGTCCCAGGGAAACTCAATCATCCAAGGAACAGCATTATGGGGAAGGGCCATGTGACTGGACCTGCAGACTAATTACTTCATCAGTAACTGGCAGATCCCTGTCAAAAACCAACAGGCCTTGTAAATACACAAGGAAGGGAAAGATGCATCAGCGCCTTGAGTACATGGTTGCCTAGGGGCCACACCTGGCTGATCTGCGGGTTGGGAATGTTCACAACAAAGAATTCAGGAAAATGGGAACTAAAGGCCTGACACAATTCTAACAGCGTTGGCCTTCCTAAGCCCACGCAGTCTCTCAGAGAAGAATGAGACATCATAGGAAACACACTTCATAAATGCCAAAAAATATTATACATTTGAGAACTATTCTAATTAAGGAATGTTCTCCAAGAGGTGACACCTTTGAGCGAGTCCAAAATGGGAAAATGAAAGAGAGATTTAATGAAAAATTAGGAAAACGTGGTGGCAAAGTGATGGCAAGTGGAATGGTTTAAAACAGTACTTGGATAGTGACAAACTGGGGTTCAAGTCCCAGCTCTGCTGTGTACCAGCTGTGTGACCCCATACATGTCCCCTGGCCCATGAGTCCTTATCTAGCAGTCTGTGTATACACATCACCCCCCTTCTTTCTTTTTTTTAACCCCAGCCCAAGCCTAGGTAACGAGAGGGCCTCTTGTGGAATGCGGCTGCAGTGAGAAGCTCACATAGCCTTAAGGGAAAATTAGAATTTCTTTGCTATTAGTATTCTGTAGGGTCATCAAAGGCTTAAGTTTCTATTTACTCATGCTTTTAAAAAGAGGCCTCTGGTTTGTTTCTATTTACAACATTATCTGCGATCCTTTACCTTTCCGATCAATGGTACCACTTATACATTCACGACCCAGGAGCTCAGGGGTACCTGGCTGGCTCAGTTGGTGGACCATGCCACTCTTGATCTCAGGGTCATGAGTTCAAGTCCCACATTGGGTGTAGAGCCTATTTAATTAAAAAAAAAAAAAAAAAAAGACCCAGGAGCTCTGGGAGAAATTCCGTCCTAAGTGGGAATTAAATATGTGAATGATAATACCATTAATAAAAGAATATGCAAACATCATAAAGATTCATTGTCCATTTGATCAACTACTTAGTAAGGAGAATTAAATGCAAACAGAACATATATTTTCAAAGGCATGAAAGTTTTTGAAGGTGATTTTATTTATATGTGAAGGACCAAACCTTTCTCTTTCACATCACACTGGCGGGTCACTAAAAAATTCCATATATGAATATTTCCTTAACATACATATTCAGTAACATTTCTAATGTGTTCTGATTTACTAATGCTTCTGTAAGAAGGAGAAAAGTGCTCTTGTGAACTTTTCTTTTTCTTTTTTTTTAACACTCTGAGAGTGATCCAAGTTGGTTTTCTGTGATCCTCTACCTTATGCACTGAGAAGCCAAGCTGGAGTCTCCCCCAAAGGTCCTCAAGAGGAGAAAGTTGAGAGCATCTTACATGATTCAGGCCAGGAGTGAAAAACCCATTTGTCTTGAGTGTCACAGCAGAAGCAGGGAAAAGCCACTGTTACAAGACAGCTTGAAAGCTTTCACGGAAGAGGAAGAACAGAAAAGCTTAAAAAAAAAAGGTAAGGATGAATAAAGGAGGTAGAGAAGAAAGTGACAAAATGAACAGAAAAGAGGTGGCCGAGGTATGAAGTGAAATTGTGTCACCAGCAACAGCTATGGGGTCAGGGGACGGATTGAAGCAGAGGGTAAACAGACAGACACACAGTCAGCTGGGGACTGACAAAAGTTGATCTTGCAAACTCAGAACTACATCCCTTATCCAGAACTCTAGAACTTAGTTTCTGCTTCTTTTTTCCCCATCAGACTACCCTAGGTCTGTTCTGATACGAAAATGGGACAGATTTCTGATAGAAGTATAGAATCAAGATTCTATGATACTCTGAATCACTGAAACATGTTTACAAAACATCTAATATAAAAATAAGCACTCAGGGAGCTTAGGTGGTACAGTCGGTTGAGCGTCCGACCCCTCATTTCGGCTCAGGTTGTGACCTCAGGGTCATGAAATCAAGCCCTGTGTGTGGTTCCGTGTGGAGTCTGCTTAAGACTCTCTCTCACTCTCTCTGTCCCTCCCCCCTCACTCACGCACGCCCATGCCATATGTATTTAAACAAGTATTGTGCCTAAGATGTGACTTTGGTCACATCGTTTTTAACTATTCTGTATTTCATCTATTCCAACTCTTCTGTATCTATTTCCAGGGCCAGAGGAAAACCCAAGAGATGAGGCATAGCCAGGGCTGTAGCCAACCCAACTCTTTTTGGACAAGGTGGAATTACAAAGAAAGGGATTTACATATCCATGAACTTGACCTTCTCCTAAACCTTGCTCAGGTCTAGCTCATGTTGTGGCTGCAGAAAAGTCCTAGCACCTCTGAGCCACAGTGTCACTATCAGAAGAACAATTATCTATCTCTACTTACTCTCAATGAGAGGATAAATTCACTAGTAATTTTTAAATTACTTTAAGAAAAAAAAAAGCTGACACTCATGATTAATAGATGCAAACCAGTGGTTTCACTGCATTTACACCCATCAGGGAAGTGTCACCTGCTGACCGTCGATTTTTCGTGCCTCCACTAACCACGTAAACTGTCACTTCCTCAGACCCTAAGAGAGTTCACAGGTTGCTATGGAAACAAGACCGCACCTTAGCTGGACTCTGCATGAGCAGTTGTCTCAGCCAAGTTTCCCCTAAAAATTGGGAGGGACTTTGGGGAAAAAACAATTTCACTTTCTGACTAAACATGATTTTTTATTTTTTTAAAAGAGTTTATTGATTTGAGAGAGAGCGCGCGCGCGCACACGCGCACGAGTGGGGGGAGGGGCAGAGGGAGAAGAGGACTCACCGCTGAGCAGAGAGCCGGCAGGACTCTATCCCAGGACTCAGAGATCATGACCTGAGCCAAAGGTAGACACTTAACTGACTGAGCCACCCAGGCGCCTCATATGATCTTTTAATTGCTTTCCTTGTTATTGCAGTTTTAAAGCACAGTAATTTACTAAAGATTTAAACTCCATGTGTCTAAAAACAATCATTATATTTGCTGCAATTGTTTTTAATGGCTTATTTATTGCCTCCACTCTCTGGAGTTTTATCTGGAGTGAGGAGGTTGAAGGTGAGACTCACCTTATCTCTGATTAACTAACTACCTTCAAAGGGGGGTTGAGAGGTGTCCAAATCTGTCCTTAACAGAACTAAAGTGCCTGAGAACACTCCAGCTATTCATGAATAAAATTTGGAATGCAAGCCAGGGAAGTGCAATTTAAGTTTCACCTTAGCTGCGATAAGTTTTCAAATTTTGCACATTGTAGTAAAACTTACAAGGCCCTCAGTTTAAAAATAAGATCAGAGATTCCTTCTAAGACTAAGGGAAATGGAATTCACACTATCGACTTTCAATCTACCTTCTTTTTGCACAGCTCCTGATAAACTGCTTTGCAACTTACCTGGTGATGCTAGTCAGTCCTGCATCCCACCTGCCAGGGTAGATTTCTGAACCTCATGGAAAAAGCCCCAGGTCTCCATTAAGCAAAGGCATTAAATCAAGTCCATTAGGAAGGTAAAGGGGGAAGGGAGTTCATTAGAGAAATGCTTTGTTCATGGTTCAAAATGTACCGTACCCATCTTTCCTCAGAGTAAAAAAGTCCCTTTCCCTCCACATTCCTTTTCTTACATTTGAGAGTAGGTAGATGTAAATTTTACCAAAATAAACACAGGATTCTAATGCAACATGTGCCCAGGGCCCATTAGAAATTGAGATGACCCTTTGGTGGCATTTGAGGTCCCAGGAACAAAAGTCACAACTCCTATCCTCCACCCTCATCTCAACTCCCCAGGATCCTATTAGTTGGCATGACATTGTAAGGGACAGCTGTTGCTAGAACTGCTGACTGAGGAGCCTCTCTGCCACTCTAGAAAGTGAATGCTCTGATAAGAGATTCTGCATTCAGGACTGAACCCCAAAATCAAAGCCAGAGATACGTGGAAAGAACAGGAACCTGATATAATGGAGGAAGTCTTCTGAGAACAGACCATCTACCTACGGCAGGCCCAGGGGGATAAAGACCCAGCCTCAATAATGTTTGCAGGAGCAAATAATCATTTGTCACTCCTCTTACCACATAAATATACTTAATGCTTTTATAGCAAGATTCCAGGTTGATCCAAAGAACTCACGAGGGATGATTTTATTACTGAAGTAATGAAAAGCATCAGTTACAGAGTTACAGAGTTTGCCTTTAGGTTAGGAGCAGTGTGGGGAGCATTCAAGACCAGGCTCTGGGGAAGCCCTTTGTTCAGGAAATCCCACCCCTCAGCAAAGCTTTACTTTCATTTCAATTTCAAGTCCTCAAATCAAATTTTAAAAGTGCCCCCTTAAAGAACTGCAGAATAAATAAGCAGGTCCTTTACTTTCCATGGAACGTCTCGGGTCCCCAGAACAATATCGAATTACAGGGCTTTTCTTCCCAGATATAGTCTCTTTTCTTTTCTTTTTTTAAAAGAGTATCACACATGCGCCCTATTGTGTGTCTACTATTTCGAATATGTTCCAAAGACATCCCCATTCTGAATCTCTGGAGTCTTCTAAGAATCTAGAAGGAGCTAACAAAAGCAATTTGAATAATAACAAAGCGACTGAACAATTTAATTACCAAAGGTAGCCCTAGAGACTCCAACAAAAGGGTTGAAAGCCTTTATCTACAAAAACGTGGCCATGTGCTCAACTGTGGGACCAATTATGGGGAGTGCAGAACAGAGAAGCACACAGGTGCACACACCAGTTTAAGCAAATGGGGAATTAGTACAAATCCTCTCTGGACATAGGACACTATGAAAAAGTGTGACTTAGAAAGCTTCTTTCTCATCTATCAGGCTCAAGCTTTCTTCTGTCTTTAAAAAAACTTTCTTCCCTTTCTGATTAATTGAAAGTAGCACCTGCCCTACATAAAATAATGGAAATTGTCCTCCGCAGAAAGGCCTTGAATAGGAATTTTAAAGTAAGTTCAGTGAATTTTTCAATACCACAATTTCTTCAAAGTGAAATTTTTAGAAGTTCGTTCCTTCTCTAGGAAGCCTACAGCTTCATCTAGATGTTATGTTTGACAGCCTCATTCTATTGACCTTTTCAAGTGACCTTACAATAGAGGACTTTTTTGGGGGTCAAACAAAAAAAGATGAACCTTTCTGGAATCCTAAAAATCTTTCAACTTCCTTAGGCCTTAAGAATTCAATGCAGGAACCCCCCACCCCCCCCCCCCCAACAGGCTGAACAATTGCTAAATCCCACTTCTTAAACAGGAAACAGAGTTTGCTTCTGAGTGGTAATGTATTCCCCCGCCCCGCGCTCACTCCAGGGCAAGCACTGCCATGCCCAGGTGGTGACACTGAGCAGAGATAAGGTGTCCTAACAACTCTATTTGCCCCTGGATCCCGGGAAAGCCGCGGCCACTCGGTGACTCCCACATCACTTGTGCGCATCCCCCCGCGGCTCCACGGGGGCCCTGGACGCCGCAGACCCGGGCAGCCCAAGGACCCCTCCCGCGGCGACACGGGGTAAGACTGACACCCGCAGCTGCCGACGACCCTGCCAGTCACGCTGCCGCCGGCTGCCTTTTTTAGCCACGACATCTGACCAGGCTTCGACACCAGCATTCAGGGAGAGGTCCCAGGGCGCGCCGGGCGGTCCCCTCCCATTCCCAACCCCCAGACCCTGTGGAGAGCTCCGGGTGAGGGGCGGGGGAGGTACTAGCCCTGGAAGGGGCCAGAGAGGGTACGTTCCTCCTGCCCTTACGCTTCCTCTCTGCTCTCTCCACGGATCCGGGTCCCCCCTCCGCCGCCTGCGCCCAGGATCCCCCATTTTGCAGCCCGTCGCTCCTCGGGCACCCCTCCCCACCCTCACCCCTCAACTCCGCTCTCCTGGATCCCCTCCAAGTCGGTGGCCCGCGCGCCTGGTCGGGGCGGGGGGCGGGAAGACACAGAGGGAAGGGACGGGGTGCGGGCTGAGGACGCGCGGGGCGTGGGGCCGGGCGGGGGACCCCGCGCTCACCTCCCTCCTCCGCCCCGCTGTCCGGGTCGGCGTCCGAGGAGTCGGGCCCGTCCCCGTAGTCCGCTAGCCCCACCAGCTCATCCTCCTCGTCGTCGTCCTCGTCCTCCGGCTGCGGCTTCCCCAGCACCTGGCTCATCGCTCCCACGGCCGGCCGTCCCGGGGGCGGCGGGGGTCCCTGGTGGGGCCCAAACCTCCTCCCCTGCCGCTTGCAACCTATTTCTGAATTGGGGTTTTGTCTGGAGGTTCGCGGGAGCCCGCGGAGGCAGGGCCGCGCGCCCCCCGCGGCTGTCGGCGTCCAGGTCTGGGTCTCGCGGTTCCCACCGCGCCCGGAGCCCCCTTCCCCGCCCCGCCCGCCTGCCGGCGGAGGAGTCAGCCGGAGCGCGGCAGTTCCTCCCCGAGGAGGGAGAGAGAGACTGCGTGACCCAAGTCACCTGACACACACTGTCACACACACACACACACACACACACACACACACACAGGCGCGCGCGCGCGCGCTTTCCCGGGCTCCAGCACCACTCGGCGGGGCGCTGGGCCGAGGCCGCGCACACACACTGGGGGAGGGGGCAGGGCGGCGCGGAGCCCTCCACCTAACCAGAAGCTCACAGTGGCACACGCCCCGTACCCTGGGACGCTGCGCAATCACCCACCGCGGCTGCGCGCTAGGGGCCCCCACGCGCGCCTCCTGCACGTGGTACCCGCACAGGCTGGCGAGCTGGGGGCCTGCACAACCTGAGAACATATCCCGCACCCACCTCCAGCGCACACACCCTACTTTGGGTGGCCTTCTCCAGCTTTCAGTCCTGGGGAGGGTTCCAGTCCCAAGTGGACTATCTCCCCCCTCCCCGCGCCCCAACACTGCTGCGCCCAGGCCCCCACCCAGAGCAGTGTGCCTAGGACACAGCATGGATACTGAATCTCCCCGAGAAGAAAACTCGGAGAAATGCACTGCAGAGGCTCAGTCTCCATAGTAATTGCCTTTCAATGTGCATTTATGGTTCAAAGCGCTTTCCACCAAGAATATTAAAAAAATCAGGCCTACCCAGATGCAAATGTTTCTTAAAAACATAACATGCCTCATGGCTGCCTAGATTGAATAATAATTCCTCTTCAGCGTTTTGGGAAAGGTCGCAGGTGTACAACATACTCAGAGGCTATTCATGACCACCTACTCCTGTCTCATTGTTTCAGACTGTAATCCCCCATCTCAAAATAAAATGTTTCAAGGTTTGGGGGGGTGAGGGGGGCAACTCTCACATGGGAATAGCAACAATGTGGGGGTGAAACTAAAACCTGCATTTCTCCACAAGCTTTTTACCGCAGGACATACTATACCCACCCTTTCTGGATACTGCAAAAATCACGTGGACGAACTTCCTTCTGTCAAGCACAATAGGAAATACACCAGCTGGCCAGCATGGTGATCCAGATCCTACAGGTGCTCGCAGCGCAGCTGGTGGTGTGGGGCAGGAGGCAGGGAGCTGAGACTGGAGGCTCTTGGGGCCCGAGGGTGCTGCCTCTGTCGGAAACATTTATTGAGCACCTACTATATGCCAGGGGCTGGACTAAGTATGGGATGGGGGGGTGTCCACCTATGCTCAGAACAGTGTTCTTGCCCTGGAGGACCTCTCAGTCTAGCAAACCGTGACTCATGTCCTGGGTTTTGTAGTAGTTGTGTTGAAGGTGGATGTAGACACCTAGGAGGTGGCTGCTTCTAACTGGAAAGGTCTTCAGATTTTCCAAGTGGAGGAAGCATAACTTAATATGACTGCATCAGTCAAGGGCCTTTCCAGGAGGAAAACAGATGGTACGGGCAAAGATTTTAACTTACAGAAAGCTTTCAGTTGAGGGACAATTTACAGAGGCATGGGCAGGGTTCAGGGAATCAACACAGAGATTAGCAAAAGTGGGAAGATACTATCATCCCTAAAGTAGTAGGAGTAAAGGAAGGGAGCTAGAGTACCCGGTAGGGGGCACAAAACAGGAGCTACAGCTGATGAGAAAGCAGCCACTTTCAGAAGTACCTCACTGTCAAGGAGACAGCAAAGAAATACCCTGACCTCTCTCCAACCACCCTCCATTCTCCTGGAAGTGCCTCCCAGTGGCCAAACCCAGCTGGAAACCAGAGGGCAAGGGAGTCTAGAACCTAGTCCAGGACACACAGATTGGGCAGGGCAGACAGTGGGTCCCAGGCTGGGACTGGAGTAGGGGGCAAACAGCATAGCCAACACAAGAAGGCTCTACTTGCTCTTATCAGAGGAAGTTACTCTAGGGATAATTTTCCTAATGCATTTTTATCCATTTTATAAAAGGAAGTTCCCGGGGGGAAGGAAGAAGTCCTCTCCCAGAGTGAATTTAAAGACTTTCAGTATCCCAGAACAAACCCACCAGTGTGGGAAGGTCGTTGAGCTGGCTTGATTCAAACTGCCGAGGGTTACTCATGGGGCCCAGGAAGCCGGTCCAAAGTCAGGCTGGAGAGTCAGGGCATTCCTGGGCTGGTTGCTGAGTGTGTCTGCCCCAGGGACCCAACGGTTCAAGGTAGAACAATTCCTAAGTCAAAAACCCCACTGTGCCTGAGACCCAGAAAGGATGGAGATATTTGATGATCCTCTGCCTTCCCCCCAAAAGACAGATTTTAGAGGGTACATCAGCAGTAAATTGGAGCACACCCTAAAATATTTGAGTATTGGACCATTCTTGAGAAAAAAGGGACAAATCCATAAAAAATCAATGAAAGCCAAATCCTCAATTATGCTCCACCCCAGGGTAGATGAGAGTCATATACAGGTTTAAGAGATTCTAATTTATTGTCATTTACAAATGTACAGAATTGATAAAGTTTGAGCAAACAGAACAAGAAAAAATTTTATTTTTTAAAAGATTTTATTTATTTATTTGTCAGAGAGTGCACAAACAGCGGGAGAAGCAGGCAGAGGGAGAAGCAGGCTCCCAGCTGAGCAGGGAGCCTGATGAGGGGCTCGATCCCAGGACCCTGGGATTAAGAACTGAGCTGAAGGCAGATGCTTAACTGACTGAGTCACCTAAGCGTCCCAACAAGAAAAAAATTTATTGCTTTTCTTTTGCTGTTCCTTTAATACTGTCAGCTTTCAAATAAGGGATATACTGAAAAAAAAATTGAAAGAGAAGTTTTTTTTTTTAATTTAAGTCATGTATGTAGATTCTTTCAGAACTTAAATAAAAATGGAAAGACTTTGGGGTGCCTCTGGCTCACTTGATAGAGCATGCGACTCTTGATCTCAGAGTCCTGAGTGAGTTCAACCCCGTGTTGGGCATAGAGCCTACTTTTAAAAAATAAAAATAAATAATAATACTTTAAAAAAAAAAAAAGAATGTGAGGGGTATCTGGGTGCCTCAGTTTGTCGAGCAGCCAGCTCTTGATTTTGGCTTCAGTCACGATCTCAGGGTCCTGGATAGAGCCCTGCATCAGGCTTCTCGCTCAGCAGGGAATCTGCTGAAAGATTCTCTCTCTCCCTCTCCCTCTGCCCCTCCCCCTGCTCATGTGTGCAAGTTCGCTCACTCTCTCTCTCTCAAAGAAATAAATAAATCTTAAGAAAGGAAGAAAGAAAGAAAGAAAGGGGATTTGTCTCTGAGCAACCCACAGTTTTTGCTGTTGGATGTAACCATTGAGGGTTGCCATATACATGATAGGCAAATGTCTATGAAATGAAAGAAAGAAAAGAAAAAGATGGTACATGCCAGGTCTCTGCACAGATTTGGCATATTTTTGAGATAAACTTCAGGAAGAGACAATAAATCAAGTTTTCTACTCACTCTAAACCTTGGGGAATGAAGCAATGAGATAAATATGAATCGTGAGCTAGTAGAATGTAATCAGGAATGAGCTGACATACAAGAGATGATCACTCTTAGGCCTTCATCCCTTCAGGACTGCCTAAAGATTTGAAAGAATTACAATATAATGACTATTAAATGCTTCTTTTATTTTTACTAACTGTTCCTTCTAAAAAAACCTCTTAACTCTTTTTCCCTCTTTAAGAAATATTTTATTGGGGCTCCTGGGTGGGTCAGTCAGTTAAGCATCGGCCTTTGGCTCAGGTCATGATCCCAGAGTCCTGGGATCAAGCCCCATATCGTACTCCCTGCTCAGAGGGACGTCTGCTTCTCTCTCTTCTGCTCTCCCTGCTTTTGCTCTCTCTCTCTTTCTGTCAAATGGATAAATAATTTAAAAGATCTTTAAAAAATTTTTAAAAAATTTTATTGACTTTATTTTTATTTGAGTATAGTTGACAAAAACTCTTAACTCTGAGAGGTATTTTGTAGCATCAGGAAAGATGAGCTTTGTCTATTGCCTACTAAAATTTAACCAACTAATATTTAGTGAGATTTTCCATAAATGAGGCACTGTTCCAAAATAATGTGAACCTTAAAATAATCCCACTAAGTAAGTAATATGATTGTCCTTATTTTACAGGTAAGAATACTGAGATTAAACCATTTGCCCAAGGTAGCACACGGAGTTGACCTGGAGGGGACCATGGAACTACGTTGGAACTCAGTTAGACATTAGATCTTATTCCTATTTAGTGGCTACAGAGAATTACATTATAGCCTTAAACTAAAAAGGGGGGGACCGGAAGTGAAGAGCTGCCTCCAAGTCTCCTAGGTAAAGATTCAAAACATACATATACATTCAAAAATGGGTCTGTTGGGGCGCCTGGGTGGCTCAGTCATTAAGCGTCTGCCTTTGGCTCAGGTTATCATCTCAGGGTCCTGGGATCGAGCCCCGCATCAGGCTCCCTGCTCAGCGGGAAGCCTGCTTCTCCCTCTCCCACTCCCCCTGCTTGTGTTCCCTCTCTCGCTGTGTCTCTCTGTCAAATAAATAAATAAAATCTTTTTAAAAAAATGGGTCTGTTGCCCCAAAATCTTCCTAACCAACAGAAGTTGGAAAACTACTTTTCATAATAAAGTCACTGATTGTCATCACTCCTTCTATGAGGAACACAAATAGCAAGTAATTTAATACCCTTTCTGGTTTATATGGCTATATTGTACCATAAAGCCAAAGTATAGTATCCAAGTGGGTTTTTTATTTAAAATTTGAATTTTTAAAAAATTTTTTTAAAAGATTTTATTTATTTATTTGAAAAAGAGAGACACAGTGAGAGAGGGAATACAAGCAGGGGGAATGGGAGAGGGAGAAGCAGGCTCCCTGCGGAGCAGGGAGCCCGATGCGGGGCTCGATCCCAGGACCCTGGGATCATGACCTGAGCCGAAAGCAGACGCTTAATGACTGAGCCACCCAGGCACCCTAAAATTTGAATTTTGAAGGCCAGAAGTTTGTACCCTTATTTTACTGAATTATTTTGCTGCTTGCAATTAGATGTCTTGTGACAAGGAACGTGAGAGCTATTTAAAAGAGACCTGTACGGGTGCCTGGGTGGCTCAGTTGGTTGAGCGACTGCCTTCGGCTCGGGTCATGATCCTGGAGTCCCAGGATCGAGTCCCGCGTCGGGCTCCCTGCTCAGCAGGGAGTCTGCTTCTCGCTCTGACCCTCCCCCCTCTCATGTGCTCTCTCTCATTCTCTCTCTCTCAAATGGATAAATAAAATCTTAAAAAAATAAAAATAAAAAAAATAAAAGAGACCTGTACAATTTAGGCAGAATAATTGCAGTCCTGAAGAGGGCAAGCAATTAAATACAGCCTGCATCCTGCATCTTAGGATATTTTAAGGCATCTGATGGCATTATGCCTGGTTCCTGGGATTCACATATTGAGAGCCTTTTAGGCTTTCTTTTAAAATATGTATTTAAAGCCATTAATTCTCTCTTGAAGCAAACAAAGACTCTTCTACAGAATCTCCCTGGACTCCTGCTATTCCAGGGAAGCCAACCAAATTTTTCAAGAGGGCAGCTCACAGTCTCCAGGTCTCCTAAGATAGTCATTGACCTGATCAAATCATTAAAAAATCATTAAATCATTTTCACTGAGGCCATCCACTATTAAAGAGATTTTATTAAAATAATGTTTTGAGGAGCATCTGGCTGTCTCAGTCAGTAGAACATGAGACTCTTGATCTCAGGGTTGTGAGTTCGAGCCCCACATTGGGTGTAGAGATTACTTTAAAAATAATAATGTTTTGATCTTTTAAAAACATGCATATGGTAAAATAGTCAAACAGCATAAGAGAATATCCAGTGAAATGTTAGTTTCTTTCTGGCTCCCCTCCAAAGAGGGAAACACTCCGCTTTTAAATGTACAGACATATTTGTAGCCATTATAGAGATTTATATTTGATAACTTCATCTCTTTAACAGTCAACAAATATGTTTTGTTTTTTAATGACCATGAAGACAATTAGATTTTCAGGGCTGTGCTTTGGAGGAGATAAACAGAGAGAGGTGAAAGAGTACATAAGGGTGAGAGAAGGAGCCTGATTTTGATGGGGTGGACAGAGAAGACCTCTCTTAAAAAGATGACATTTGGGGCACCTGGCTGCCTTAGTTGGTAAAGCATGTGACTCTTAATCTCAGGATCGTGAGTTCAAGCCCCACATTGTGCATAGAACTTACTTAAAAAAAAATTTTAGGGGCACCTGGCTGGCTCAGTAGATAGTGCATGTGGCTCTTGATCTTGGGGCTATAGGTTTGAGCCCCGTGTTGGGTGTAGAGATTACTTAAAAAAATAAAGTCTTAAAAAAATTTTTTAATAAATAATTAAAAAGATGACATTTCAGTTGACCATGAGGAAATAGCAAAGTTAAAGCTGGGATGGAGAGTGTTCCCCTGGAAGGTTTCTCAGTAGTAGGAAAAACCAAGGAGAAGGAAAGGGTGTTGGAGGAACAAAATGTCAGTGCAATGAGAGAGGGGGACAGTGGTAAGCATGAGGGACAGGTGGTCTTTTCAGGAAAAAGGGTTCTGGGATTTTATTCTAAGTGCCTCTGGAAGCATTGAGGAGTTCAAGAAGGAAAGTGAGATGTGTGGTTTACTTTTCTAAATGCCCTTGCTGGTAGACAAGATGGCCACAACCATCCACACCATCCCACATGCCCTTTTGCGAATGTGACTTTGCCACTCCTCCCACCCATTTTCCCTCCTTTTGAATTTGGGCAGGCCCTTTGACTTGCTTTAACCAATAGAATGTGGTAGAAGTGACAGTGACGCTGTGCAACTTCTGAGACTGGACCATAAAAGGCTTTGCTTCTTCTTTTTTCATTTTCTTGGAGCTCAGAGCCACCATGAAAAGAGGTCTGGGCTAGCTTGCTGGAGAAGCCCCATGGACAGGGAGGCTGTGAAGGATGCCATAGCGCAAGAGAAGAGAGGCCCCAGCTTTCCAGCCATCCCAGGTGAAGAGCCAGACACGTGAGTGACACCATCTTGGATTCTCAAGCCCACACTGCAGCCACATGAGCAAGTCCAATCCACATGGAATACAGACTTGCTATTCCAGCTGAACCCTGCTCAGCCAACCCATAGAATCATGAACAAATAAAATGGCTGTTGTTATTTTTGTTTTTAGTAGGCTCTACACCCAATGTGGGACTTGAACTCACAACCCTTAGATCAAGAGTCACATACCCTACTGACTGAGCCAGGTAGGCACCCCTAAAATGGCTGTTTTTTAAAGCCATTAGGATTGGGATTGTTTGGGTGCCTGGGTGGCTCAGTCAGTTGGACGTCTGGAGTACCAGCCTGCTCCACCTAGAGAAGCACACTTTGTGAGAGCCAATGGAGAGGGGTATGAGCTGCTGGAATCCATTTTTTATGAATTCATGGCATAATGAGTATAAAAAATAAACCCTCTAGGCTGTAAAAGAAAAGATAGATAATATCATTACCCGTTAGAGAAATGCAAATTATAGGGACAACGATGAGATACTACTACTACCTATCAAAATGGCTAAATGGACACCTAGGTGGCTCAGCCGTTTGAGCATCCTACTCTTGGTTTTGGCTCAGGTCATGATCTCAGAGTCCTGAGGTCAAGACTTGCATTGGGCTCCATGCTCAATAGGGAGACTGCTTGAGAGTCTCTCCCTCTGCCCCTCCTCCTGCCTCTCACCCTCTCTCTCTCTCTCTCATAAATAAATAAATAAATAAATAAATAAATCTTTTAAAAAAATGACTAAAATTAAAAAATAGTAATAATAGCAAAGGCTGGCAAAGATGTGGAAAAACTGGATCTCTCATGGGGCAGCTGGGTGGCTCAGTCATTAAGCGTCTGCCTTCGGCTCAGGTCATCATCCCAGGGTCCTGGGGTAGAGCCCCGCATTGGGCTCTCTGCTCTGCGGGAAGCTTGCTTCTCCCTGTCCCACTCCCCCTGCTTGTGTTCCCTCTCTTGCTGTGTCTCTCTCTGTCAGATAAATAAATAAAATCTAAAAAAACCCCAAAAAACTGGATCTCTCATACATTGGTGGTGGGCATGTAAAATGACATAGCCATTCTGTAAAACAGTTGGTTTGATCTCAAGGGTTGTGTGATTGAGCCCCACGTCGGGCTCCATGCCCAGTGGAGTCTGCTTGAGATTCTCTCCCTCTTCTCCTCCTCTCCTCTAAAATAAGTAAATAAATATTTTTTAAAAATTAAACATGCAGGGGTGCCTGGGTGGCTCAGTTGGTTGAGTGTCTGCCTTCGGCTCGGGTCATGGTCCCAGGGTTCTGGGATCTAGCCCCGCATCGGGCTCCCTGCTCTGCGGGAAGCCTGCTTCTCCCTTTCCCACTCCCTTTGCTTGTGTTCCCTCTCTCGCTGTGTCTCTCTCTGTCAAATAAATAAAATCTTAAAAAAAAAAAAATTAAACATGCAATTACCATACAACCCAGCAATTGCCGTTATGGGCACTTAGAGAAATGAAAACATGTTTATATAAGAACCTGTACATGATTGTTCATGGCAGCTTTATTCATAATAGCCAAAACCTCTGAACAACCCAGATGCTTTTCAACAGATGAACGGTTAAACAAACTGTGGTACATCCACACCATGGAATACTCCTCAGCAATAAAAAGATGAACTATTGAACCATGCCAACAACTTGGATGAATCTCTAGGGCACTTACATTGAGTGAAAAAAGACAATCTCAAAATGTCACATTCTGTATGATGTCATTCATATAACATTCTTGAAAGACAAAATTGTAAAGATGGAAAACTGATTAGTGGCTACCAGGGGTTAGGCTGGTAGGGGGAAAGGGGAAGGTGTGGAGCATGAGTAAGATTCTTTGGGGTGATGGAATAGTTCTTTATCTTGTTTGCGATAATGGTTAAATGAAGGTACACATGTGATAAAATTGCACACACGTTGGGGCACCTCAGTGGCTCAGTCGGTTAAGTGTCTGCCTTTGACTCAGGTCACAATCCCAGGGTCCTGGGATCAAGCCCTTCTTTGGGCTCCATACTCCACGGGGGGCCTGCTTCTCCCTCTCCCTCTGCCTGCCACTTCCCCTACTTGTGTGCTCTCTCTCTGTCAAACAAACACAAAATCTTAAAAAAAAAATTGCACACACATTATACCAGTGTTAATTTCCTGGTTTTGATATTGTGCTATAGTATATAAAATATAACCATTGAGAGAACCTGGGTGAAGGATACACCAGACCTCTTTATACTATTTTTGCAACTTTTTATGAATCTATAATTATTGCAACTTTTTATGAATCTATAATTATCTCAAAATAAATTTTTTTTAAAGATATAAGGATTAGAGGGGCGCCTGGGTGGCTCAGTTGGTTAAGCTACTGCCTTCAGCTCGGGTCGTGATCTCAGGGTCCTGGGATCGAGCCCCGCATCGGGCTCCCTGCTCAGCGGGGAGCCTGCTTCTCCCTCTCCCACTCCCCCTGCTTGTGTTCCCTCTCTCGCTGTCTCTTTCTCTGTCAAATAAATAAATAAAATCTTTAAAAAAAAAGATATAAGGATTAGAAAGGAAGAAATAAAATATCCTTACTTGTAGGTACATAGAAAACTAAATAATTTACAAATCGCTCAAATTAATAACAGAGTTTAGCAAGGTTTTTGGATGTAAGTTCAATAAACAAAGATATTTGCATTTTTCTTGACAACAAAAAGGGTAGAAAATGTACTTTTAGAGGTAGAGATATCACTTGCAATGGTAAAAAAAAACTAATAAGTCTCAGATAATGAAAAGTTCTTTTTTTAAAGATTTTATATATTTATTTATTGAGACAGAGGGAGAGGGAGAACACAGAGGGAGAGGGAGAGGGAGAAGCAGACTCCCCACTGAGCAGAGAGCTGGATACGGGGCTTGTTCCCAGGACCCTGAGATCATGACCTGAGCCAAAGGCAGACACTTAACCAACTGAGCCACCCAGGTGCCCCAGAAAATGAAAAGTTCTAAAAATGTTTTAAGTCACTAAAATTCTAAGTAAATGGACAGACATGTCAAATGTGTTCATAGATAGGAAGACTCAACAGTGTAAAGATGTTAATTCTCTCCAAATTGCAGTAGCAGCAAACAATTTATTTCTTGCTCCCATTACACGTGGGCTGCAGACAACTTGTAGCCATATTGGCCTCTGTAGGATTCCATGTGTTTTCTCAAACTGAGATCCCAGTTAAAGAGGCAGCCGATCTTTGTGGCATATTCTCAGGGCAAAAGCTCAAGGTGAGAAAAGCAGGGCCAGAGAAGCACTAAAGTACACAACATATTTAAAGCTTTTGCTCCAACATGGTGTTGGTCAAGGCAAGTCACCCAAGCCCCAAACCAGTGGGGCAGAGGAGTCTACACCACTACAGGAAAGCATGGCAAGGTAGGAAGAGAACAATCGTGAATAAAAAATGCCACCTGCCATATAGATTCTCTATGATTTCAAATCAGGATCACAAAATTTTCATGGAAATGTGCCTAGCTGGCTCAGTAGAGTATGCAGCTCTTGATCTCTGGGTTGTGAGTTTGAGCCCCACATGTGGCATAGAGTTTACTTTAAAAAATTAAAAAATTAGGGGTGCCTGGGTGGCTGCTTCCTGCTCCGTGGGAAGCCTGCTTCTCCCTCTTTGACTCCTCCTGCTTGTGTTCCCTCTCTCGCTGTGTCTCTCTGTCAAATAAATAAATAAAATCTTTTTAAAATTTTTAAAAATTAAAAATTAAAAAATTAAAAAACAAATAACAAAATTTTCATAGAGCCAGACAAGCTAATCCTAAAATGTTTATGGAAGAGAAAAGAGCTAAGAATACTTGAGATTTCTTATGAAAAAGAAGTAGATCAGAGTAGGACTTCTATGATCAGAAATCAAGATTTAATAAAAAAACCACCAATTTTCAGGCAGTATGGTACAAGCACAGGAATAGGCAAATGGAAAAAAAAAAGGAATAGGCAAATGGAACAAAATAGAGAACCCAAAACAGACTCAAGCATACATGGAAATTCATTACAAGATAGCTCTGGCATTGCAAATGAGAGGAGAAATGAATTTCAGATGGAATATGGACTTAAACATGAAAGGCAAAACTTTAAAACTTTTTTTTTAAGATTTTATTTTTTATTTTATTATTTATTTATTTATTTATTTATTTATTTTTAAATATTTTATTTATTTATTTGACAGAGAGAGACACAGCGAGAGGGAACACAAGCAGGGGGAGTGGGAGAGGGAGAAGCAGGCTTCCCGCGGAGTAGGGATCCCGATGCGGGGCTTGATCCTAGGATCCTGGGATCATGACCCGAGCCCAAGGCAGACGCTTAACAACTGAGCCACCCAGGCGCCCCATGATTTTATTTTTTAAAGTAATCTCTACACCCAACGTGGGGCTTGAACTCACAATCCCGAGATCAAGAGTTGCATGCTCTACTGACTGAGCCAGTCAGGTGCCCTAAAACTTTAAAACTTTTGGAAGAAAATATGGAAGAATATTTGTATACCTCAGGGTCAGGAAGGATTTCTCAAAATACATGAAACAGGGGCGCCGTGGTTGCTCAGATGGTTAAACATCTGCCTTTGGCTCTGGTCGTGATCTCCAGAATCCTGGGATGGAGCAATGGCTCCTTGCTCAGCGGGGAGTCTGCTTCTCCCTCTCTCTCTGCCTCTCCTTCTGCTTGTGCTCTCTCTGTCTCTCTCTCTCAAATAAATAAATAAAAGCTTTAAAAAATTACATGAAACAGCAAATTAACAAAAGAGAGAACAAGAAAATTTATTAAATATTAAAGATGTTCAATTGCACTGGTAATTGGGGAAAAACAAATCACAACCATAATAAGTAATAATTTCACACACACACAAACCAAAGAGGTGGAGGAAGGGGAACTTTAACACATTGCTGATGGGAATGAGAATTGATACAACTGGTTTAGAAAACAATTTGGTGAGGCACCTGGGTGGCTCAGTCAGTTCATTGGCGGGCCCTTGATTTCGGCTTCTGTCATGATCTCAGGGTCATGAGATGGAGCCCTGGGTTGATGCTGAGCGTGGAGTCTGCTTGGGATCCTCTTTCTCCCACTCTCTCTGCCCCTCCCCTGCTCACATACACTCTCTCAAATAAATAAATCTTAAAAAAAAAAAACCACACAAAACAATCTGGCATTACCTAGTAAATTTGAACACATACATACCTTAAGACCCAACCATTCCACTTCTAGATAATAATCCTGAAAACTCTTACACACATGTATCAGGAGAAATATTTGAGTGTTCATAGCAACACTCTTTGCAACAGCAAAAACTGGAGCTAACCCAATGTCCAAAAGTAGACTAGATAAATAAATTGTGGTATCTTCTTACAATGAAACACTATATAGCAGAGAAATTAAATAGCTGAATCTCAGAAACAGAATGCTGAGTGAGAAAAGCAAGATGCATAGGAAGAATGTAGAATGATTCCTTTTTTTTTTTTTTTTTTAAGATTTGTTTATTTTAGTGAGAGAGCGGGAGAGAGAGAGCACGCCCGCACGCGCAGACTGCCCGCTGAGCGCAGAGCCCTACACGGGGCTCAATCTCACAAACCTTGAGATCAGGACCTGAGCTGAAATCAGGAGTTGGCCACTTAACTGACTGAGCCACCTAGGCTCCCCCAGAATGATTCCATTTACAAAAAAAGTTCAAAACTAGGCAAAACTGTACAATGTTGTGTTTAGGGATATATATATTTGTGATAAGAGAATTATTAATACACACAGGCAGCATTTTTTTTTGGTTGTCAAATGATCCTTCATTGAAATATTTCCTTTGACATGTTTCCTTTGTAGTTTTTAACTAGCTGGGCATTTCACTGCACCACTGTTGATGTTGTCTATTTCATGAGGGTGGTGGCCACCAACATTACAGCCCACAGACCAGGCAGTCTCTAGGATCTCTTTAATGGTTCCAGAGAGTTCTCTGGCTAAGGATCAGTGCTGCATATGTTGGGCAATGTTGACAATCTCATCAAAGGTGGTATTTCCACTGTGCTTAATGTTTTTCTGCTTCTTTCTGTCTCTTGGCAGTTCCTTGAGGGCTCTGATAATCAGGGCAGAGGCAGAAGGTACTACTTCAATCTGGGCCTGTCTGTCCTAAATAGTCAGTTTCACTGTAATCCTCAGATCCTTTCAATTACAGGTGCCAACCTTTTTGGGAGACAGAGCCAGGGGGTCGATCTTGGGGGCCAGGTCAGACGTGGCACTGACTTCTCCACAGGTATACAACTTTGGTCTCATTGGGGTCAAACTTAGGTGGCATGGTGGACGCAGCTGGTGTCAGATGAACCTAGATTTGGGATGACTGAAGTGAGTTGCACCTTCACCTGCTCCAAGCTGAAAGCCAAAAAAGATAATCCAAAATTTAGTATGGTGGTTTCCTCTAGAGGAGAAGGAGGATATGATCATGGAGAGGCACATGGAAGGTTTCCGGGCTAGAAGCCTTAGCAAGGGCAGTTTCAGGGAGTGGCAGGGTTAGAAGCTGGAATGGTGGGCTCAAGGATGAAGTGAAGCTAATGACATGAAAGACAGCTAGTGCAGCCAACTCATTAAGGAAATGTTGCTGGCAATCAGAGCAGGTTATATTCTCAGAACGCAGGGAAAACTATCATTGGCAGAACAGACTTTTTTCTCATGAGGCAGAAAGAGGATGTAGTGAGGTGGATCTATGAGGCTGGCTTTGATTGAGCTGAACAGAGGTACAAGAATGGAACTGTAGGCTGGGAGCCTTCCTCATATAGAGGGAGGTTTAGAGTCTCTTTTCATTAGTTTTCCAAAGACTGTGTGCCCACATGGAGATAAGCAAACAAGATCTCCAAGCAGCTCACCCACTGTCCGCTTTGGCTCTCATGAGGCCTCTCTGCCAGGAATTCCCACTAGGAATAATTACAGACCGGTTGGCTTCCAGGAGCATTCACATGTTTTATGGGCCAGTTTTCTGTTCCTTTCAGCAGAATTAATGTGTGATTGCTCTGACTGCCCACAAATGTAACTTAAAACTCCATCTCATTTCGACTTTATGGTGGTGTTCTAAAGGCCTCTCAGAGGAAGGGAGCACTCTTTATTTCTGGAAGTTCATTCAGGGGAATGGCTAAGAAAACTCTTTAATCTGGAAACATATAAGAAAGAAATGATCAGGTTGAAAAGTCATGCATACATATCTTGACTTCGGGGGGGTTCACCTGTAATTCTCTGGTGACTTGCCTGGAGAGAAATCCAGAGCTACCAAAGGGCAGGGAAAGGAAACATGTCCTAACAGCTCTAGATGAAGAGTGACAGGGATGGGAACAAACCTGAAGAGGGTCAAAGCATACTCAGGAGAGGTTTCACACCCTGCCAAGAAAAATTGCAGGTATGGCTATGGGGTGGGGAAATTCTGAGATCGTAGAGGAAAACCAAGCTCTTACCCTTTCCTGGTGTGAGTTTGGATCTCTCCTACCTAATGCTCCCTGAAAGAGCGAGGGAGACAAATATATTAAGAAAACGGAGATCATCACGTTTCTTTGCCTATGGAAACCAGGCCTATTTCAAAACAGATCAGCAAAATCAGGTTCAAAATAAGCTTGTCCCAAACCTCAGGTAAGACTGAGACTCCATTCTAGGGTTTCATCTCCCCCTCCTGCTGTGTTTGGGCAGCAGTTAGCAGTCATGTTTCTTCAGAAGGCTGAATGAGATTCCATTCATTCACGCATTCACTCGATAATACTTTATTGAATGCTCACTATCTTCAGGGAACTCTTCTAGGTGCTGAAGAAGTAACTGTGAAAAACAGACAAAAATGGACCAAGTTAATGGTGTGTAAAGTGTGATTTGAATATAGGAGTCAGGAATGCTCAATGCTTTTGTCTGTGTCATATGGGATGGTTCTGACAAGCTACTTACAGACAAGGTCTTTGGAATAGGGGCTTCCTTACCCTTTCCAGCTCTCTAATGAATCTGCCTCATTCATCACTGTTGAGCTCCCACTGAGCCATTCCAGTTAAGAGAATGAACGAAGAATATACTGAAATATCCATTTGGCCACAGGGTGAGGCATGGTTTTCTCCTCCCAATTCCCTTCTCCCCCCCGCCCAGTAAACCTCCTGGCGACCCGTGCCCGGAAAAGTTCACCACACCGCAGCCCCCCTCCCTCCCAGTCTTCAGAAGGAGGCCTCCCGGACGGACAAGGAAGGGACCCCGGTGCCAGCTGGCAGCGGCCTGCAGCCCAGGGAGGCCCCAGGGACTGCCCCAGGGCCTTCGGGCCCCATCTCCCACAGGTCCCCGCCATGTCGGGCGCAGGCCGCTGTGCGGCGCTGCGGCCTCAGTTTAGGAGGCGCGGCTGGGGCGGGGCCTGGGCCGTGCGGGCGGCGGGCGCGGCAAGCTCGGCCACAGGTAACCTGCCGGAGCCGGGAGCGCAGCCTGGCGAGCGGGCGGCTGGAGGCGCGGCGCTGGGCGGCGCCGAGGCCCAGGGGCCGCCGGAGCCTGCGGGAACCGTTCCCGGTCGTCTGCCCTCGCCACCAACTCTGTCGCCGGCAGCTGTCCCTGCGGCGCGGACGTCCGGCGCGCGAGAAAAAGGTACGGTGCGACCTAGCTGGGTTCCTTCGAGACCCCTCTTCGTCTGAGGGCCGACGTCCCCCACTCCCGGCCGGGGAGAACGGTGTCGGAGGTGGGGGCGCTGCTCCCTCGGTGCCCCCAGGTCGCCTTCTGCTTGGGGGAGGAGACCCAGAGGGAGCGCGTTGCCCCCTCTCCTGCGGCCTCCGGAAAGCCGGGACCGGAGGGGGTCTTACTGGGGCACCTCTCTAACCGCTTTGCTTCACTTGCCTCCCTAGAGTATAGAACTTTGGGTGGGGGTGGCGAACTTTGTCGTCTCGGCTTGTCCCCCTCCTCTTTCTCCAGTGAGCTCAGAGTTTAAAGAAAGTGGTGGTGGGGGGCGGGGGTCCCCAGGTATTTCTCCCGGTTGCGGTGGTTGGTGGCCTGCGGGAGTAAAGGAGGGTCCCCTTTGGTCGCCTTGCGCTCTCCGCCGCCCCCGGGCCTGCGGGCCGGCCTCAGAGTCACCGGGTTCGGCTCGGACGCGCCAGCAGCCTGCCCCCTCCTCTTACCCCTTTGAGGACTGCAAAGAGGCGCAGACCCGGGAGGGTGGGGGCTGGACTCCTGCCCCGGAGAGATCCGCCCTGGCTGGAATTAAGCTCTGTGAAGAGTTAGCAAGTGGCACCTCCCAGGGCCGGGGCAGAGGAAGCGAGGCACGTTGGTTTGAGTGCAGACACCAGTTTACCGACACTTGTCTTGGGGATTTAAGTGTGGTGCTTCCGGTAGATTTGGGGAGCGTGAGGGGAAGTGTGGAGCATTATTTGTGACAGGAGAGGGGCTTGAATTTCATAAAGCTGGTCAAGAATGTTTTCCCTGCAGTACAGTGAGATGGTTCAATGGTGGAGATCTGCTTTGGGGTTATGAGACTGTCTTGGTTCCACCACTTGTTAGGTGTGTGACTTTGGAAACTCCACTTCTTTTTTCCTTCCTTCCTTCTTTCCTTCCTTCTGCTAGTCAAGTGAATTAGTGGGAGTGGAGAAGGAACAAAGAAATCCGTAACTGGCTGTGATCAATTAATTGTAAACACCACTGCGCTTGGACCAGCCTGGAAAATCCATTTCATTAAACTTAGTTTTTAAAACTGTAAACTGAGTGTATTAGACATAATTCAGTAGTATCGTGGAAATTAAATGAAATGATGGAAGTAAAATGCTTGTCATGGTGCTCTTGAATGTTAGGCATCCTTTTTGTGAACCTGTTGGATGACAATATTCATTCATGTTTAGGTCATGTCTACTAGGCCAGTGTAAGTGGAAAGAACTTGGCAATGAAGACAAACACACCTGGGTCCAGAGTAGTGCACAAGTACACTGATTGTCTTTGAGGAGATATTTCCCATCCCTAGAATAGCAATAGCAACCTGTTGTTCTTGCATGTAGGAGGTGCAACCATACATGTTTAACTTCCTTCTGCCATCCCTAGCAGGTGCTTAGCATATGGCAAATTAATTTTTTTTTTTAAATTAGGGATATAAATTAAAATTGGAAGAGTTTTCTGCCCTTTTGGTCATAAGTGGGGAGGGGAGAGTTGGAGAGGGTGAAGAAGAATAAGACACCATAAAACAACTAGCTGCACATTGTTGGAAGGTATGGACCAAGGGTGATAAAGAAATGCTCGTTTAGGGCGCCTGGGTGGCTCAGTTGGTTGAGCGACTGCCTTCGGCTCAGGTCATGATCCTGGAGTCCCTGGATCGAGTCCCGCATCGGGCTCCCTGCTCGGCGGGGAGTCTGCTTCTCCCTCTCCCACTCCCTGTTTGTGTTCCCTCTCTCGCTGTGTCTTTCTCTGTCAAATAAATAAATAAAATCTTTAAAAAAAAAAAAAAAAAAAAAGAAATGCTCGTTTAATGGGGCGCCTGGCTGGCTCAGTCAGGGGAGCATATGACTCTTGATCTCAGGGTTGTGAGTTGGAACCCTACATTGGGTAGAGATTACTTAAATAAAAGCATAAAGATATATTTTTTAAGAGAAAAAAATATATATTAAGAGAAATGTTCATTTGTTAACTCTTTGTTTTTCAGTGTTTGTACCAAAAATTAACTTTAACTTCCCATTTAAACCTGTCAGTGTCTCCAGAGCCCTCTGGCTAAGCATTTACTCCCAAGTAAAGGCTAATGGCTAGTGATTAAATTCAGCATAGAGACAATGCATACTTTCAACTCCTGAGGACCTACCATATAGGAATTCAGGTCTCCCTATTCCTACTGTGAAATATACCTGCACAAAGTATCAAACTACATTTTCAATGTAAAGAATGAGAATAGAACCCACACACTCAAGTACCCATCACCCAGCTGAAGAACTGGAGCATCCCCAGGACCCTGGAGCCCCCCAGTAACTCTCCCCATGGCATTCCAGCCCTCCTTCTTCCTGCAAGGAACCGTTGGTTGGACTTGTGTCCAACATAAATAGCTCTGTGAAAGGGAAGTTTCCAAACAAGCATTTCCACAATAACCTGGAGCATTCTTATTGAACTTAAAAGCAGGATATTGAGAGTAGGATGCAAACCACAAAAAAGCTGACAGTCTCAAAGTACTGGGGTGAGGCAGTCTGTCTTTCCAAGGTTTTCCCCAGGTTTCCTTGGCACAGGCTCTGCGGGTGTGTTCTGTCTGTACAAGGGAAGCCCAGTCTCTTCCAACATAGCTTGGAGGCTATAATTTTTAAAAGCTTTGCTTGAGTCCCTAAGAATGAGAAAAACAGTAATTTGTGTGCATGTGTTTGAACTTTTTTTTAAAATACAAATTATCCAGGGGAACATTGTGTGGGATTTGAAGGATCAAGCCGACAGAGAGAGCAACCTTTAAAAATGGTTTTAATCCAAATTCTTCTTTTCCTGGTTATTATGTTTGTGTTTTGGACTTTGTTTTAAGTTACTTTTGCAGGGTCACACAGCTCTCCCGGAGAATCTTGCACAACTCCATCACTTCTTGATTAAGGCAAAAGATTCCTAAACTTGGTCCATGGTTCCCTTAGTATCTTAGTAATTTTTTCACAGTGCCCCTAATTTTAAGTAGTTCACCATAGTTAGGTTCAAACAACTTACTAAGTATTTATGTCCTAACAACATAGAAGTTATTTTTAGAAAAATAGTACACATAAACTGAGAGAAAAAAATATTGTTATATCATTCTTAAATAACTCAATTACAAGCAGGATGTGTGTGCCTGTACTAATTCCTAAATCTTGGGATTAAATTGGATACCACCACTCTCATTTCCTGTTCCACATTAATTTTTCTGTAGCACTTGCTTTTTTTTTTTTTCTAAGATTTTTATTTATTTATTTGACAGAGAGAGAGACAGCGAGAGCAGGAACACAAGCAGGGGGAGTGGGAGAGGGAGAAGCAGGCCCCCCGCCGAGCAGGGAGCCCGATGTGGGACTCGATCCCAGGATCCTGGGATCATGACCTGAGCCGAAGGCAGACGCCCAACGACTGAGCCACCCAGGCGCCCTGTAGCACTTGCTTTTTATCACAGCATTCACTGAAAACCCAGGTTTTGCAAAGATGTGTATGATGTCATTGATAGGCGTCTAATGTGATCTAACATTAAAACTGAATTCTGGTTTGTAATTCAGCATTTTCCAACGTGTTGACTACACTGTGTTTCCCTCAAAACTTTGAAATAACCTAAGTTGCCCTTGTGAATTTGCTGCAGTATCCAGAGTGCCTTGGTGCTCAGTTTGGGCATTTTTGGTCTAAGGTAAAACCCTCTTCTGGGGAGAGAGCAGTTAATTAAAGAAGGGGTCTGTCTGCCTGAAGTAGCCCCAGGTTAAGCTACTGTGCGGAGTGGGCTAAATCTTGGTTTCTCCTCTACATAAAATGGAATGGCGAAAGCCTGCCTCGGAGGGTCACTGAGAGGATTAAACTAGATAATGTACATAAAAGCATCTCTAAAGGGCCTGGAATATAACAGAGTCTCAAGAAATGATAGCTCTTTTATGATTGTTAAATAGTACTAAATAGTCCAGTAATAGGTAAATATATCATAGTCCCTATTTAAGAATAGCCAGTATTAAAAAAAAAAACCTCAGTGCTTAAAATCTCAATCTTAGCAAATAAATTATGAATTAGTTGGTTCACAATATAAAATGATTTATCATTTTTCAAACAGCAAACTCTGGTGTGCCATTGTGATACATTGTGACTTTGCAGACCCATCTCTGGAATGTTCATTTTCATTTGCCAGCCTGTGTCCAGGTTTGAGGAGGAAGTCATAACTGATTGGAGGGAGAAGTCCTGAACTTGGACAAGTAGATTTCTGATTTCAGGAGGGAAGTACTTTGTCTTAGGTCTCGGGAAATTTGGACATGGCTTTGTAGGGACCCAGGGCAGGCTGCCCCAAAATGTGCCTCTTTGGCATAAAGATTATTTCGAGTTAAGAGTAACAGAAATCCAGCAGATGCAGCAAAGGTGCTCTGCCTCCCCATAACTGCCTAAATTTACATTGGAAAGGAGAGACAGGAAGAGAAGTACTAACAGAGGCCCCCTTTAGGAACTCATCTGCATAATAGAACATCTTGTTTTTCCAAACATCTCCTTTCATCTTCTGGCTGATGAATTTTCTTCTCTGTGTCCTCAGGCCCCTACCTTTTTCCTTAGCTCACGTAAGCTTCAAATTGCCTCATTGTCTTTGGAATCTCTTGTCTGTGTGGATTCCCCCTAAATACGCCTATTAAATTTGATCTTCTCCTGTTAACCTGTCTTTTGTCAATTTGATTCTAAGTCCCGCCAGAAGGACCACAGGGCAGAGGAAGGTCTTCCTCCCGGATTGGTTACAAACCTGCAAATGTTTCAAGTAGGGTTTAAATTTTGCATCTGCTGGGTGCCTGGGTGGCTCAGATGGTTAAGCATCTGGCTTTGGCTCAGGTCATGATCCCAGGGTCCTGGGATCGAGTCCCGCATCGGGCTCCCTGCTCCTTGGGAGCCTGCTTCTCCCTCTGCCTCTCTGTCTCTCTTTGTCTCTCATGAATAAATAAATAAAATCTTTAAAAAAAATAAATAAATTTTGCATCTGCTTACAGCATAGAGAGGCAGACAATCTTTTCAGATGAAATAATTTTATTAAACTTATTAGCATCACATGATAATTCCCGTCAATAAGTGGTACTTACTAATCCTCCAAGGAAAGGCTGATTTGAATAAAGATGTCATACATGGCTCTCATGGTGTCTTTTAGGAAACAAGAGACCTTTACTCCCTTGTCCTGTTCATTTTCCAGAACCCAAGCCTAAGTTAGAAGCTGGTGATAGCTTGACAATTTGTGAGAATACATTCAATAGTGATATTTCTAGTGTAGTTTTTTATTTTTATTGTTGCTTGCTTTGGTCATTTATCGTTGAGCAACCTGTACAGAACCGTAGGTGATGATGCTTCCAAGTTGACATAAATCCTACTGGATACAATTTTTATTTGTTTTGATTCTTTTTTTTTTTAAAGTAGGCTCCACACCCAACGTGGAGCTTCAACTCAGGACCCTGAGATCAGAAGTTGCATGCTCTACCAACTGAGCCAGCCAGGCGCCCCTAGTTCCTATTGTTGAAGGTTTTTAATTTCTTTGTGAGATTTGGGGATATATGTGTGTGGGAGAAACTATTTTGATTCTTCTTAACTGATTGTTCTCTTTTTTCCATTTGATGCCTGATGTGGGAAACAAAGGCAAAAGAAAAAATTAAATTTCCTTACTTCTTACAGCCCGTTGACAAGTCCTTGAAACAGGCAGAGTGACGTTCCACTGGGAGCTCAGCTACCTCGATGTTGACACTTTGCTAAGGGCAAAAGGCAATCTTAGCCCGACCCCCCAGGATCCTGTGAGTCTACTTTAAACATATAGAAATTCCTTTGGAAGCTCCCTTTATCTCTTACATTCCCCTCCCCCCCCAAGATACATGTTAGGAATCATCCTCCAAGCATATAGCCCACTGATAGACATCTGAAGGGTCTCAGGACTGAGGGTTTACTAAACAATAATAAACGACCTTTCCTAACAATAATTGGCCCCCTCAGGGTCCTAGAAACCTTGTTTCCAAAATACCTTGAAGGTTTGTTCTGTCCCTAACCCCCTCCCAAACTATATATAATAGCCACCCCTCACAACCCCAATGCAGCTCTTTCTGCCCATGGGCCCAAGCCCGCCCCCCCCCCCCCCGTGCTTTAATAAAATCACCTTTTTGTGCCAAAGACATCTCAAGAATTCTTTCTTGGCTGTCAGCTCTGGACCCCAACAACACTCTAAAAACCACATCAGTGCCCATATAATCGTCAGCATCATTTTCATTTAACATAGAATTTCTCTTTTAAAAAAAAATAAGGGGCGCCTGGGTGGCTCAGTTGGTTAAGCGTCTGATTCTTGATTTCAGCTCTGGTTGTGAGATTGAGCCCCACATAGGGCTCCATGCTCAGTGGGGAGTCCCCTTCAGATTCTCTCTCTCCCTCTGCCCCTCCCCTCCCACTGTGCATGCTCTCTCTCTCAAATAATTCAAGTTTTTTTTTTTTAAATAAAAAAAATAAGAATTTCAAATCTTTCCCTGGGTTAGACTGATTATATTTAATACTCAATATCTTAAGGTTTTAGGGTACAAAGTAGAAAACTACATTATAGGGCGCCTGGGTGGCTCAGTTGGTTAAGCGACTGCCTTCGGCTCAGGTCATGATCCTGGAGTCCCTGGATCGAGTCCCGCATCGGGCTCCCTGCTCGGCGGGGAGTCTGCTTCTCCCTCTGACCCTCCCCCCTCTCATGTGCTCTCTCTCATTCTCTCTCTCTCAAATAAATAAATAAAAAATCTTTAAAAAAAAAAAAAGAAAACTACATTATAGATAATAAAACTGATTAGAATGAATCGTTTCTCCTTTTGTTGTCTGTTACTCTTTTACTTAAAAGAAAATAGAGGTGTGCCTGTATAGAACATACAATTCTTGATCTCAGTGTTGTGAATTTGAACCCCACATTAGGTGTAGGTGTGCTTTAAAAAAATTAAAAGAAAATTGAAAGTCAGAAAGTTTGAGCATCTATTTAACTATTAGAATTCAGTTCTAGGTACAAAGTGCTTTGGGAAATGCTTGACTCTTAGTATTCTCATGAAAAACTAGGAAAGGGCATATAAAGATTAAAACATTTAATTTAAATTTGAGAGCTTATTGGTAGCTGAATGTGGACTGAATTCTTATATCACTGACTTGTTCTTGGTACAAGAATGGAGATTATAGGAAATATTTCTACCCATGATGGTAAAAAATGTTCTTTTTAAAAAAGTGAATTTAATTGACCTAACAGTAAGTAGTAACCAAGAATGGAGAAGTAGCCCAAAGTAAACTAATCTTAATAGCTAAACAGGAACAAGCAAGGCTTTTTGTTTGGTTTTGTTTTTATAGAGAACATCTGCTTTAATACATCTTTCTAAAATGAATAGATACAATAGAATAGAATAAGGTTGATTTTTCTTACAGACATTAAGTAGGTGAAAGATGAATATAGAACTTAGTTCTATTGAGATTGGGACCTTTTCCACATTAGGTTTAGGAATGTTCTCTGTTATCATCTGGCTGGGTTGGGTGAGGCAGTGGGAGATGGAGGAGCAAATCCTGGGACCTTGGAGAGGATGGAAGGACATTGATGGACATCAGGAAACTTGGTATAGTCCTGGCCACCAACTCACTGTGGAGCTCTAGACACTCTGAATTTCTCAGTCTCAGTTTTTTTCTTCATTACATTAGGGGACAGAACCAAAATATTTCTTTTAAAAATGCACAGTTCTGTGAAATTATGCATATTCACAGTGGCAACACTTTGTTTTCCTATAAGTTTAGAGAGAGGTATCTTCAAGTTGACCTGATGATCTGTGGAACAAAGTGAACTAATGAGATTGTTATCTTGATGTAACCGGATGATTTCCTTTTAGTATGAACATGACTAGCTTCCTTTGTGGTGTCTTTTAAGACTGTCTGTGTGTAGGGGCGCCTGGGTGGCTCAGTCGTTAGGCGTCTGCCTTCAGCTCAGGTCATGATCCCAGAGTTCTGGAATCGAGCCCCGCATTGGGCTCCCTGCTCCGTGGGAAGCCTGCTTCTCCCTCTCCCACTCCCCCAGCTTGTGTTCCCTCTCTTGCTGTGTCTCTCTCTGTCAAATAAGTAAATAAAAAAAAAAAAAGACGGTGTGTATTCACATTCTACAATATAAACCAAAAGTGCCATTTGATTCTAAAACTTGCTGCCAAGGTAAAAAAATTCATATTCTTATTTTAGTGAGTTAGAATTTTCAGTTTCTTTTTTTCCCTGCATTTTATTCTAATTCTAGGAAAGTCCCATGGGAATCTGATATATAAAGAAATTTCCTCTAGATGGTGAATTTTAGAAGTATTGGGGTTGTCCCCCCTGCGTATTTATGGGAACTGTAAAGACTCCTTGCAATGAGCATATATTATGTTTACAGTCAAAAATAGGCGCACCTGGGTGGCTCAGTCAGTTAAGCATCAGACTTGATCACAGCTCAGGTCTTGATCTCAGGGTCATGAGTTCAAGCCCCTTGTTGGGCTCCATGCTGAGCGTGGAGCCTACATAAATAAACCAAAATAAAAAAATCAAGTAAAAAGCTTTAAAAATTATGGGGCACCTGGGTGGCTCAGTCGGTTAAGTGTCTGTCTTCAGCTCAGGTCATGATCTTGGGGTCCTGGGATTGAAACCTGCTTTGGGCTCCCTGCTCAGCAGGGAGTATGCTTCCCCCTCTCCCTCTGCCACCCCTTCCCCTTTTTGTGTGTGCTCTCTCTCTCTCAAATAAATGAATAAAATCTTTTTTAAAATACATGTATTTATGGGACACCTGGGTGGCTCTGTCGGTTAATCGGTTGCCTTCGGCTCAGGTCATGATCCCAGGGTCCTGGGATTGAGCCCCGCATAGGGTTCCCTGCTCAGCGGAGAGTCTGCTTCTCTCTCTCTCTCCCTCTGTCCCTCCTCCCTGCTCGTTCTCTCTGTCTCTTTCAAATAAATTAAATCTTAAAAAAAATATATATATATATGTATTTAATGAGAGGTGAAAATATGATGACATGAATGGACCTATTTTATCATGCTTATATGATAGTGATTTTTTATTTTTAATATAAGCTCTATATCCAAGGTGGGGCTTGAGCTCATGACCTGGAGATCAAGAGTCACATGCTCTACTGACTGAGCCAGCCAGGCGCCCCCATAATAGTGATTGGAATTTACTATTAAGGATAAAAAATAAACCAAACTGTGATTTTCAGTTCAGGTTTTTCACAAAACAAAGTTATTATTTCTCTGGCAGGGATAACACGTCTCATGCCAGTTTTGAAAAACTTATTTTTAAGCTAGAAAATGCCAAGCTAACTGTAAGTCCCAGCATGAAATTCTGAATTCACCCCAACTTAGGTAGAATGCTGAGATGCACTGTAATTTATGTTTTAGTTATATTTTAGTTATATTTTATATTATACCATATATAAGTATTGGAGAGTAGATTTCTTGAGTGGGTATATATGGATGCATTTGAGTATCCTACATATACCCTGTACGGAGAGCCACCAATAGTTAAGAGCCATAGGCTTCACAGTTGATCTTACTGGGTTTGATGCCTGGCTTGTCACCTATTGGTTATAAAAATTTTCACAATTTACTTAACCTTTTTTTTTTTTTAAAGATTTTATTTATTCATTTGAGACAGAGACAGAGAGAGTACAAGCAGGGGGAGAGGAAGAGGGAACAGGGAGCCAGATGCGGGGCTCGATCCCAGGAGCTGGAGATCATGACCTGAGCCGAAGGAAGATGCTTAACCATCTGAGCCACCTAGGTGCCCCTTTATTTAACCTTTTTATGCCTCAGTTTCTCTAACTATAAAATGAGGATTTGAAATGCATAATATACATTTGAAATATACGTAATATAAAATTTACCATTTTAATAATTTTTTAAAGTAACCTCTACCCCCAACACGGGGCTTGAACTTATGACTCTAAGATCAAGAGTCATAGACTTTATTGACTGAGCCAGCCAGGCATCCCATCCATTTTAATAATTTTTAAGTGTGCTACTCGGTGACATTAGTTACATTCACAGTGTTGTATAATCATCACCCCTGTTAATCTCCAGAACTTTTCATCATCCCAAACTGAAACTCTGTATACATTAAACAATAATTCTTCATTCTCCCTCTCCCTCTCCCTGCCATGCCCCAGACCCTGGTAACCTCTGTTCTACTTTCTGTCTCTATGAATTTCACTGTTTTAGATACCTCATATAGGTGGAATCATACAGTATTTGTCCTTTTTTGATTGGTTTGTTTCACTTAATATCCTTGAGGTTCATGTATTATTTTTGCAACTTTTATATGAGGCCAATATTATATCAAAATAAAGTTTAAAATAAAGTTTAAAAATAAAAAAATCCCATTGATGGAATCCCAATGCTGTATCAAGCACGAAGGTTAGGGACAGTGCAGGATGGCTAGAAAAGCTGAGGAGTGACATTACCTTTCTTTCCCTTCTCCTCCAATCCGAGGAAAAGATGCAAGAAGTAACCATGTTCTCTCTTGTATAGGGAACTGTGTGTATTATTTACTAGTGAGTTCTTATACCAGTCTGAGGGGCAGCTATTCAATCTCTCACTGAAATAGGAATTCTTAACCTGGAGTTCATCCATGGGCTACAGATGTCCTGAGCTCCCTGAATTTATGTATAAATATTTAAATGAATGTTCGTATGTAGATTTGAGAACAAAGAAGTTCCATAGCTTTCATCAGATTCTCAAATGGTTTCCTAACCCAAAAATGGTTAATAAGCAATATGAGAAAATATTGTTTACAGAGATATAGCCACCCCATAATAGGCTCTTTCACTCCTTTTAGTTCTCTGGCATATCTTTCCCCCAGACAGTTTCTTTGTGCTCAAAGCTGGGATAAGCCTGAACAGTTCTTTACCCTTAGGGCCTCTGGCCATTCACCTGTGTCCTATAAACTCCAGGACCCATTCCTCAAGGGCTAGAGAAGCCCCAGGGTAAACTATTTTGGAGTCCCCAATAGGGGACATGTCTAAAGTCTTGTGCAGAACTCAGCCTCACAACTGCCAAATCTCTCCCCACCTTCCTTAGGCGCTAGAAAATAGAAAGGAAAAACTCATGAAGTAGTACCAAATGACTGAAATTCAGTAAATTCTGCCTTGGGAATGTAAATTTAATTTTAAGATTGTCTTCTGGTTTACACTTTATGTTTTAAATGTATTAAAAATATATCATACAATGTCTTCTACCTTGTGTAGTATCCAGTGATTTATTTATTTATTTTTATTTTTTAAAGATTTTATTTATTTATTTGACAGAGAGAGACAGCAAGAGAGGGAACACAAGCAGGGGGAGTGGGAGAGGGAGAAGCAGGCTTCCCGCGGAGCAGGGAGCCTGATGCAGGGCTCGATCCCAGTACCCTGGGATCATGACCTGAGCTGAAGGCAGACGTTTAACGACTGAGCCATCCAGAAGCCCCATATCCAGTGATTTAGGTAGCTATTGCATTGACATATTGTTATAAGAGATGTTAAATATTAGAATTTATTCAGACTGGTTTGTAGCTCCTATGGATGGATTGCATAAATGGCAAAAATTGTAATTTGAAAGTTTTTCTTATACATACAACTCCTCAGTATTTGAATTTATCTCAGAAACCCTTCAATAAATCATGTTAATTGACTCTTTTATCCAACTCAAATATATTCTCTTAAGGTAGGCTAAGTGCTCTAATAACCATCTCCAAATGTCAGTGGCTTGATGCAGTAGAAGTTTATTTCTAGCTCATACAAAGTCCAAATCTGTTATTCCTGGTTGGGCATTTCTCCTGGTTAGCTCTCCTTCATGTGACTCAGGGATAAAGGCTCCTTCCATCTTGTGATGCCACCATCTTCAACATGTGGTCTCCCATGTCACTATAAGGGGGAAGACAGTATGGAAAGGTATACTAGATTAACTGCCTTCACCAGCAAGTGAAAACACGTCACTTCTGCTCACATCTTATTGACCAGAATGAGTCACGTGGCCCCACGTAGATTTAAGGAAGCTGGGAAATGTATTCCCTGACTGGTAATTGTTTCTGAGCAATAATTCTTTACTTTGAAAGGGGAATGGAACTCTTTGGTGGATAAGTAGTCTTTTGACCGGTCAGTTCAGTGTAACTACCTTCATATAATTTATCTCTCACTTTCCAAACATCTATAGATATGTAGTATGTCTTTATAGTGTAAGGTATGGATGAGACCTCCACATTGGAAGCAATTGTATCATAATTGCCATGTAAATAAATGAAAATGGGAATAAGCCATCTAGATTCATATATTTATTAGGGAACAAAGCATATTTGATTTACTCGAGTCATCCAACCACATAGAGAACTGTACATTTGAGAAAGATGGAACAGAGGGGGATTAGCAAAGAACAAGAATATGCATGTTTTATTGGCTTCATGAATGTTATCGTAACAGTTTAAAACTACTTCAACTTGCTGGCAATAAAGTGTGAAACTCTTTTCCTTTTCAAAAAAAAAAGTAGTCTTTGCCATGGAATGTATTACACAATCACAAATGTATGTGTCACTTTGACTTATTTGCTACTAAGGGAAACTAAAGTTGTAAAATTCAGACCTATTTGTCTTATTTGCTTGAAGTAAATTTGTGCCTGGGGGGGTACCACTTGGCATGTCCAGCCTCTAACAGCTGCAAATGGAATGTATTGAGGGATTAAATGTAAGACCATATGAAAGATCCCAGTGCCCAGTTGGAGGCATGGAGAAAATGGTCCCCAACATTGGTGGTGTACACTAACTATAGTAATGCTTCACTTATCCATTACTGTTCTACCTAAGGAAACCGTCCAAATTAATATTTACCATCTTTTAAACCCTAGTTTTTTAATCTTTATTTTATTTTTAAAATATTTTATTTATTTATTTGACAGAGAGAGAGAGAGCACAAGCAGGGGGAGGGCAGGCAGAGGGAGAGGGAGAAGCAGGCTTTCCGCCGAGCAGGGAGCCTGGTGTGGGGCTCGATCCCAGGACCCTGAGATCATGATCTGAGCCAAGGCAGACACCGAACCCACTGAGCCACCCAGGAGCCCCAGTCCTAGTTTTTTAAAAAGTTACATTTCATGGTGCCTATGTTAGAATTAAAGGTGCACCAAAGCAATGGTCAGCAAATTATAGCCATGGACCAAATGTAGCCCACTGCCTCATTTTGTAAAGTTTTAGAAGAACTTTATTAGAACTTTGAGTCAAACTCATTCATTTTTATACTATCTATGGCCACACTCACATCACACTGGCAGAATTGACTAGTTATCACAGAGACCATATGGTCCACAACACCTAATATATTTACTGTCTATTCCTTTACAGGAGAAGTTTACCCTTTCATGAGACTTAAAATTAGTGTAACTTGCTTTGAGAGTAATTTTGCTCCTATTTAGAACTCACTTAATCTCTCTGGCCCATAGTTTTCTCACCATCAGAGTGGGGGATAATAAGACCTACCTAATGAAGTAGTTAAAGAAAGTGGTTTTGGGACACCTGGGTAGCTCAGTACGTTGGGTGTCTGCTTTCGGCTCGGGTCGTTATCTCGGGGTCCTGGGATTGAGTCCCGCATCAGGCTCCTTGCAGGGCGGGGAGCCTGCTTCTCCCTCTGCCTGCTCCACCTGCCACTCCCCCTGCTTGTGCTCTCTCTCTCTCTCTCTCTGCCATTTAAGTAAAATCTTAAAAAAAATAAAAAAGAAAGAAAGTAGTTTTTAAATTAAACGACCTCAGGCAAGTCACTAAGGTTATCTTCTAGTTAGCTCTCTGCCTCCGTATCCTCGGGATAGCTTCCTTAGACCAGTACTTTCCGAACCTATCCTGCTGAGAATCATCTGGGAAATCCACTACAATTCAGAGATTACCTCCCCTGACTCCTTTAGATACTGACTCGGTAAGGCTGGGGAGGTGCACATTTCACAAGCACCCCAGATTCTGTTGCGGGTGGCCTGGACTTGACGGAATTCAGGCCCTTGTGGCAACTTGTCTTTTGGTCGCTAGGAATAGTTTCTCTGGCAGCTCTAGCTAGATACTCTTCCTGTCTCACCCAGAATTGAAGCCTCGCCTACGTGATAGGAGAGCTTGCAACCAAAAGGAGAATGCCCAGCGGGTGTTAATCGTCGGCATTCTGAACACGTGCTGAGGGACCCAGTCAGTGGGCTTGTCCTATAAATCAAATCATTCACTGCCTGGCCCCACCCTATAGAGCCATGGGCTGCGTTGCTTCCAAAGAGAAATAACGATAGGAAAGTTGGCACTGGGGCTTTAGTGCATGTGACTGCTTTACACTGGAGCTCAGTATGCCTTTTGATGCTAAGAGAGAAGAAATTAACACTAAGATCAGCATGATGGCCCTGTCTCTTCTAAAAATCAAGGTAAAAGTTAATAGCAGAAAGATTTACCATGAGAGGAAGAACCTAAGTCCTGGTGCTTTAGAAGCGCTTTAAGAACGGATGCTTATTTAATTGTTCATAATTTCCTTAATCTCCAGAATATATTATCCTGGTTTAGGGGATACCCAATGAATGGCTTGCTCACTGAAGCCTTTGTTTCCCTCCATTTGTTATTCAAAAACTTAGTAAAGAGCTGCAGAACCAGTCATGAATAACGGCAAAATCCCCTGGGCCCTGTTGGGTTTTTATACAATACAGAAAAATGTAAGACGCCACCAAAAGGCCCCAGAATCAAAAAACAAAAAATAAAAACTTGAGGCAAGAGTCAAAGACCCTCACATCTTCAGTACTTAATATGAGTGGAGCTATGTTGCTACTGTTCAGAAACACTGCTTTAAAACTAAGAATCAGGTGCCTTTAAACATTTTAAAAAATTTTTGCTACCCTGCTGAAATAAAATATGGATGTTTGATTGGGTGTAAGCCAGGGTATTTTGTACTTTGAAATGTAAAGAAAGGAAACACTTTATCACCCAATGAAGGATTTCCAGCTAATTAGATATCTTCCTGCTGGGAGACATCTAGGGAAATTGATTTCAAAGACAAGCTAATAGGGATTTTAAAAATCCTATGTAAGATTATGAAAAGGATTCCTTTAAATAATGAGTTCCCTTAGACCAAGGATATTTAAAATACGATTAGAATTATTAAAATTCAGAGTATATCTTCTGTTCAGGAGCCCATCCTTGCCAGGAGGTAGGAACACTGAGGAGCACCACATTCTTGAAAGGTTGCAAACTAAACAGCCATCTTTTATTGTTACTAACCTGATGGCTCTAGATTATTCCTTTCCCCCCTCCAAAAAATGTACAGGTCTAATTTATCTCTAGATACCAGGGTTTCTTTCTTTTTGATTACTGAAGCCTTAACATAAAGGCCATTTTGAAGAAAATAAAGCTTATATCTTTATTTTTTTTAAAAGTAACCTCTACCTCCAACATGAGGCTAAGATCAAGAGTTGGTGCTCTACCAACTGAGCCAGCCAGGCGCCTCAGAAAATAAAGCTTATTATCTTTAAAAACTAATTATTATTTTGATATATTAGGTAGTAATTGTCTTAATGCTCAGTGCATTTCCTTTTTTTTTTTTTTAAATCCCAAATTCACTAATTTATATTCTTGCCTTGGTATTTAAAGACTCAAAAACACTAATGCTGTGCTTGTAATTGACTGGTCGTGTTAAAAGTGACCCTGTTTTTTGTGCATCTGAAAGTAGAACATAAACTGTTGTGTCAGGTTTGCCCCAGGACTTATGTGCAGTCTCTTACGATGTCTCTCTGTCCCCAGCCTTTGGAATTCCCTTACTGTCAGGGACGTTAACTTTGAGTGTTAAAGAATAAATCTTAAAGACTTTTAGTATTTGCTCTGAGTATACTAGCGAATTAAATTGGATGGAAGTTAACATCTCGGTTATATATCAGGTGTTCTCTTTTTATGTTAGCATGACATCGTCATTGTTATTATTTTATTATTACTTAGTATTTTTTAAATTTTTTTTTTAAAGATTTTATTTATTCAACAGAGAGAGACACAGCGAGAGAGGGAACACAAGCAGGGGGAGCAGGAGAGGGAGAAGCAGGCTTCCCGTGGAGCAGGGAGCCCGATGCGGGGCTCGATCCCAGGACCCTGGGATCATGACCTAAGCCGAAGGCAGACGCTTAACGACTGAGCCACCCAGGCGCCCCTATTTTTTTAATTTTTAAAAAGATTTTATTTTTTTAATTTTTAAAAAGATTTTATTTTTTTAAATATTTATTTGTTTAAGAGAGAGTGTGTGCACGCGTGTGCATAGCAGTAGGGGGCGCGGAGGGGGGGAGAGGGAGAGAATCTCAAGCAGACTCAATGCTGAGTGTGGAGCCCGCTGCAGGACTCTATCCCATGTTGCTGAAATCACGACCTTTGCTGAAATCATGACTTGAGCTGAAACCAAGGGCCCCACACTCAACCGACTGAGCCAACCAGGTGCCCCTTAAAGATTTTATTTTTAAGTAATCTCTATACCCACCGTGGGGTCAAACTTACAACCCTGAGATCAAGAGTTGCATGCCCAGCTGACTGAGCCAGCCAGGCTCCCCTTAATTTTTTTTTTTTTTTAAAGATTTTATTTATTTATTTGACAGAGAGAGACACAGCGAGAGAGAGAACACAAGCAGGGGAAGTGGGAGAGGGAGAAGCAGGCTTCCCGCCGAGCAGGGAGCCTGATGCGGGGCTCGATCCCAGGACCCTGGAATCGTGACCTGAGCCGAAGGCAGACGTTTAATAATGGAGCCACCCAGGTGCCCCCCCCCTAAATTTTTTAATTGAAGTAATAGTTGACATATATTAGTTTCAGGTATATGACATAGTGATTTCTGTACATTGCAAAAGGATCACCGTGGCAAGTATAGTTACCATCTGTCACCACACAAAGTTATTACAATATTGTTGACTGTACTCCCCATGCTTTACTTTTCATCCCATGACTTACTGATTTTATAACTGGAAGCTTGTACCTCCTAATCCCCTTCACCCATTTTGCCCACTCCCCTCCCCCACCAGTTTGTTCTGTGTACGAATCTGTTTCTGTTTTTTGTTTGTTTGTTCTAAGGTGTACTTCTTGTTAGTATTAATGAAAGCTGTGTGTAAAGTGAAGGGAAAACATTCCCCACATCAGTAAGCAGTAGAAGCCATGTGATAATACCTGATGGATTCGGTATGAAAAAAGGAATATCAGAGGCTTCTAGGGTATTTATAAGTGAGGGGGAGAATGTTACATTATGGTACTAAATGTAGAAGGAAAGACCAAGTATTGATTGTAACCTAACCAGGTATCACAAATCCACAGCAGCATTGCCTCGGCCCCACAGGATAGGATAAATGGCATTCATTCATCGTCATTTGCCCTAAGATCAGGATGCAGATTGTTTCAACGATTCACAGCAAAGCCTAATCTCTCCACTTGAAAAATAATTTAAGAAACAAATTTTAAGGTCAGAGACTCTCTTTTGCCCTCCTTATTTATTTGTCTTTTTCTTTCTGATTAGCATTAGGTAATGTATCTTAAAACCCCAGGCCTCCACATTCAAACCTGGCTGAATTACCTCTCTTGGAAGTGGACAATAAAGATGCCCTTTAGGGGACGTCTGTTTCATGGGAGACTGGCAGGCTTGAAAGAGAGGAGCGTGCACCTGGCTACCAGGAAGACCTGGGCTCTGGTTTCAGGCCTGACAGCAGCCTTTGTGCCCTCTGCCAAGTCACTTTCCTGCTTCTGTGGCTTTTCTTTTCTTTCCTCTTGGAAAGGTGACCATAGGCCTGATGTTTCAGATGGGCCCTCATTGACTAGTCCCCTGCTGCCATGGGTTTAAGTCACAGAAGCATTTTTTTAGCTTAACAAATTGTTACAGGGCAAATACCCTTAGGTAAGGGTAAGACACTGTGGTCAGGAAACAGAACTCTGCCAGTCACCCCAGAAGGCTCTCCTTGTGTCAGATCTCAGCCGTGACCCGGTCCCTCCCTCCCTTCAAAGTGACTCTAGGCAGTCCTTGCATGGCATGGCATGGTGCTGTAGGTCTGCAAAGATTATTGTGCATGCTGAAGCCCTCGGAGGCTCTCTTAATAATCAGTGAGGGAAATTGCAATTGTTCTGGGACCTTTAGACATTTGGCTTCAACATTAAAAATTCTCTTACTGTCTGTTTTAATTGTATAGAGAAATGAAAAAAAAAACGATAAAATTTAGTACACTGTAATTTAAAACATTAGCAACATTGAGAATTAAGCTTTTATTACTTTGTAAAAACTTACCAAGAGTAGTTTGGTTTGCCTTCTTCCTATCCTATAACTTAGGATACAAGTACCTTTTCTATGCCTTGATAGATTTTTTCATAGCCCTTTTGGAAATTCTAACATTTTATCCTTTGTGCTTTTAATGTTGTGAAGTATTCCCAAGAATTTATTTTTAAAATTAAAAAAAAATTTTTTTTAAGTAAGCTGTATGTCCAGCCTGGGGCCCGAGATCAAGAGTCACACGCACTACCGCCTGAGCCAGCCAGGCACCCCTCCAAGAGTTCCTTTAATGTGAAATTAAAGAAAAATAATTTATTATTTTTTAAACAATTAATTTTTTAAGTAATCTCTACATCCAACGTGGGGCTTGAACTCACAACCCCAAAATCAAGAGTTCCATGCTCTATCAACTGAGCCAGCCAGGTGCCCCTAATGTGAAGTTTTTGCCAGCATTTCTTTGTCCTTTTCATCTCAGTCACTTTGCTTGTTTATGTCAATGAGTTGCCTTCGTTAAGTTCCTCTGGCTGCACATCTAGAGTCTTTAGGTGGTAGCAACATCAGCATTCCCATGGTCAGCTATCTCTTCTATAACTCCATTGTATTTCCATTCAGATTTCACACCAATGTTACCACTTTTCATTTCTTTGGTGTACTTTCTTCTTTGTTGGCCAATTATTGCTCTCAATTTTCGTTTCAGTAAAAAAATATTGTGTGGGTTTATCAGTGGGAGACGAGCTGACAATACCAATACATGGTTTACTGTCTGTGAACTGAATAACAAGTGAGGAGCCACCGATCACTGACACTTAGGAAGATGGGACGTGATTCGTCACTGATCATGATGCACATTCTGTTAATCACATAGTGACTTATAGGCTGAAAAGTATTACTCAAGCTTGGACTTGATGTGGTTTCTCAGTTAATATACCATGATGAGATTTGAACTGTATTGTTGGAGAATTGGTGTGATTTAACTAAACTCTAGGAACTGAAATTGTGCATTGTAGAACCATGTAAAGTGAAGGCTGCCTGTTATAGTTAACCATTTCCTTTTATTTATTTATTTTTTAATATTTTGGTTACCCAAGTGCACATCTTTAGAAACTATGGTTTAATGTTGTTCCTTAAATTGTTTTTGTTTTGTTTCCTCTCTCTCTCTTTTTGTAATCTATGAGTTTCTCCTCTGTATTAGTTTGCCAGTGCTGCCATAACAAAGTAGCACAGACTGGGTGGCTTAGACAACAGAAATTTATTCTGTCATAGTTCTGGAGGCTGGAAGTTCCAGATCAAGATGTTAGCAGATTTGGTTTTGCTGAGGCCTCTCTCCTTGGCTTGCAGATGGCCACCTTCTCACTGTACCGAAACATGGTCTTTCCTCTGTGTGTGTGCACTCCTGGTGTCTCTTTCTCTTATAACAATACCAGTCCTATTGGATTAGGGCTTCACCTTAATGGCCTCATTTTAACTTAATTTCTCCTTTAAAGGCCCTGTCTCCAACTACAGTCTCATTTCTAGTACTAGGAGTTAGAGTTTCAACATATGAATTTTGGGTGCACACAATTCAGCCCATAACACCTTCTATCCCATTCTTTTCTTTACTACTTATCTATCAAGATAATTGGGCTGTTTGACCAGTAGTCACATAAAATCTAAATTATAGTTACATAAACTTTTCGTTGGGATCATTCATGAAGGAGACTACTGAAGATTAGGCCCAGATTGTGTCGGGCAAAATTGTGTTCCAGTTATAAGGCTGTATAGCAAATCACCTCAAAACTTGGCAACTTAAAACAGCAATAATTATTTATTCTCTCCCACAGTCTTTGAGTCAGGAATTGGAGAGTGACCCAGTTGAGAGGTTCTGATTCTCGTCTCTCAATATGATTGTTGTCAAATGCTAGCTGGGGCTACACTTGTCTAGAAGCTTGACTGGGGCCAGAGGATCTACCTCTAAGATGGCTCATTCATGTGGTTGGCATGTTGGCGATGGCTGCTGGTGGGAGGCCTCGGTTCCCTTCTACATGGCTACTAGAATGTCCTAATGGCATGGCAGCTGATTTCCCTTGAGTAATTCAAGAGGCCAGGACAGAAGCTGCAATGCATTGTCATTTTCACTGTGTTCTATTGATCACATTAGATTCAGTCTTGATTCACTGGAGAAGGGAACTTCTCAAGGGTGGGAATACTAGAAGTATGGATTACTGGGAGCCGTCTTGGAGACTGGCTGCCATAAATGGGATGGGTAAAAAGTGTCTTACTTCTGGGAAACCTGTTTGCAAGTCTCCACCTTCAAATGCTTGCTTACCTTACAGAGATGTCATCAAAATGAAACTTTACTAGGGGTGCCTGACTAGCTTAGTTGGTAGAGTATGCAGACTCTTGATCTCAAGGTTGTGAGTTTAAGCCCCACATTGGACGTAGAGATTATTTAATAATAATAAAAAAATTGAACATTACTAAATGCTAGCTTTCTACTTCACACACTTAATGAGTTAATGTTTTTAGAAGTTTTCAAGATAACTTTAAAAAAAAAATAAATTCTGCACCCAATGTGGAGCTCAAACTTACCACCCTGAGATCAAGAGTCGCATGCTCTACCGACTGAGCCAGCCAGGCACCCCTCAAGATAACTTTGTATGTTCAGTTTCTATGCCTGACTAAAAGTATTATACTAATCCAAATACATGCATTTATATATTAGTAGATTTCTATTTAGCTTTATCATTCATTTGAGATACTGATCTTAAATCAAATGGTGGATTCTGAACTCTAAAATGTGGCAGTTGGAATTTTGGCTTATGTTACTAGGAAACAGTGTGACTCACAGGCTAGAGTTATAAGTCTGAAGTTTTCTGGCTTTCTGAACCCTAATAAAAATTTTTTTAAAGATTTTATTTGTTGGGTGCCTGGGTGGCTCAGATGGTTAAGCGTCTGCCTTCAGCTCAGGTCATGATCCCAGGGTCCTGGGATCGAGTTCTGCATCCGGCTCCCTGCTCAGCGGGGAGCCTGCTTCTTCCTCTGCCTCTCTCTCTGTCTCTTATGAATAAATAAATAAAATCTTTTTTTTAAAAGATTTTATTTATTTATTTGAGAGAGAGTGAGAGAGAGAGAGGGCATGCAGGAGCAGAGGTGGGGAGAGGCAGAGGGAGAGAGAGAAGCAGGCTCCCTGCTGAGCAGGGAGACCGAAGTGGGACTCAATCCCAGGACCCTGGCATCATAACCTGAGTCTAAGGCAGACGCTTAATCGACTGAGCCACCCAGGTGCCTGAACCCTAATAAATTAATTGAACTATTTTTTCCTCAGTTTTTAGTCTGCTATATGGAAAGAGGATTTCTTTTAAGATTTTATTTATTTATTTGAGAGAGAGACTGAGAGAGAGAGAGCATGAGAGGCGGGAGGGTCGGGAGGGTCAGAGGGAGAAGCAGACTCCCTGCCGAGCAGGGAGCCCGATGCGGGACTCGATCCAGGGACTCCAGGATCATGACCTGAGCCGAAGGCAGTCGCTTAACCAACTGAGCCACCCAGGCGCCCTGGAAAGAGGATTTCTAATTAATCTATTTGAATGGTGCAACTTATAAATGGAAATTATAGGGGGAAAACTGGTGATGATTTTGGGCTCTAACGTTATGAAGGAGGAGAATGTATGTGACATTCCACTGAGGGACAGTGGTCCTACCTAGTCTTTGGCCTATGGCATGCCCTGGGGTTCAGCACCATGGGGAGCTACTCCTGCTGTCCACCTTGGATCCACCCTTTGATTTTGCAGAGTGGTGACAGAGCAACCTAGGGCAATCTGTGTGTGTGTGTAGGGGGTGTGCACTCCTGCAGATGCAGGTGCCTCGTATCCTGTTGGTTCACAGACTTCATCCTCATTTGTCTTTCCTTTTTCTTATGGTCTCTATTCTTCCAAATTACCATGCCTTTAAGTTCATCACTTCAGTTTCCATAAATCCAGCAATAACTCAAATGAATTTCAAGTGAATTAAAAGCTTCTGTTCCCAAGAACTGAACTCTGCCACTTTTCCTGATCTAGTCCTCCAGCCTCTATTTCCACTGCCATCTAAAGATCATTTATTTATCCAAGCAGCCTTCTAAGAGTTGGGTTGGTTTTACTTAAACATGATGACAGTCATAAGCAGATGTATCAGGCCCCACCTTTATTTCTTTCCATAAATATGCATCTGCTTAATTATTATATGGATGAAGAAAGCAGATAATCTGTATTTCTAATGTTTCCAGAACTATGCTGCTACTGTGTAAAATTGATTAGATATTATCCTTGGCCCTAGGGAGGATACATTTTTTGAAAACAAGCATTTTACTTTTAAATCAAATAATTCACTTTCCCTTGTGGCAGTTTTTTAGAATTGTCCTCCTGGAGCTCTTCCTCAGTTTTTCAGATTGAGGATCTAGACAGCCTTTTCCAAAAGCATACCAGATTTGGGAATAATGGTACCTGAAAGATCATGATCACAGAGATAGGAAACTTGCCTGACATTGATCCATTTGGATAATAATGTAGTTATCATTACTGAATAACAAATTAATTTTTTCCTTTTTTTCTAAAGAGAGAGTCTGAGCAATATTTACAAGACAAATCAATTTAGATAAGCAACTATTAAAATCAGAGGAGTTTCAAAAATGCCCTATAGATTAACAAGATTTAAGAAGTATACATTTTTAAGAATTATTTTTCTCTCAAGTCTTCTGTTCCATTTGCTAGTTGGGAGTGTTTCAGAATGAGAGACAGTGGAGGGGTAGAGAAAGAAATGAAATCATTATCTCAGGGTCAGATTATCCACTCTTGCTGGGTTGTACTCATGCCATATCAGTGTACAGGAATTCACAAAGTAGAACGTTAGTTCCAAAGAATTCATATACACCTCGGGAGTTGCTGAGTTTCTTGAAATTGGGATCAGCAGTTTCAGATATCATATATGCCTTTTTTGAGTAGGAGACTGTATTAGAAATGACAGAAGATCATGTGCTAAGGAGCAGGAAGAATAGAAAAAGGAAGAGAAGCAAGTTGAACAGAGGTGAAGGTGAGTAGTAGTAATAGGTTCAGTCTATGAGTTGAGGGGAGATAATAGAATTGGTGTGACATGTGATTTCTGATGACAGACTGTGCTAAAGTGTTATTTGCTTTTTGTAGGAAGATCTACAGTTACCCAAGTAACTTTGCAGCATGAAGAAGTATGAGATTCTGGCTTTATGTTAAATCAATTTATGTCCATTGCGAAACTGATGCTAATACTCTAGGATCTAAATATTTTTAGCAGTGTACATTCACTCAATGACTCAGTATCATTTGTAAAATAAAGATGTTTGGGGTTTATTCATAAAGGAAAATGAGGAACATTACTTAAAAAGCCCCCTAATGTATTGTAGTTTGACTGGACTTCACACAGCTGCAGAAATGTGTGCAGTATTCAATCCAGACTCTTGTGACTAGAATATTAGAAATGATGTTCTTGAACCTTTACACCCTGGAAGTGTGTCTAATAAATTGGGTACTCGTCACACTGAGTTTTGTGCAATTCCTATCTGAAAATATAACTAAGAATTAATTTAGTTATATTCTGCCCCACTTCACAGGCTCATTAGAGGTGACTGGTTTGCTAGTCTCAAAAATGTAGTGAAGGAAATTAGCAGTGTTTGTGTTTGTTTGGGATCTGACAGTTTTGCAGAGACAAAACAAGTTTTTAAAATTTATTTGTGGTAGAGATGGGTGAATAATAAGCAGTTCTTTCCAAACACGTACTACAAGCTCTCCCTTGGCTTCTATCTGTCTGCCTGAGGAACAAAGATGTCTCTGTGTTGCAGGATAGAGACCTAGAGTGAAGGGACCGCCTGGTAAAGGCTGAAGAGCACGTACAGGGCAGAGAATCCCAGGCACTTAGTGTGGTGACTGGATTGCTTCGGAAATACCAACACTCCCAAGTCCTGATTGGAGTGGGGTTCACGACTGCATGTTCTTTCATATTTCACATATAACATTTTGTCGCAGAGAGAATAGGTCTGTTGGGTAAGACAATGAAAGATTGTTGCTGGGCAATTACTTCCTGTAACAGACTTTCTGTTTTAACAGATCCCTTGTTACTTGAGCCCTTTTATTTATTTTTAGAGACATTTTAAAAAACAGAAAAGTACACAGGTACCCCTATGAATTGGCCACCAAGATGAGTTTCTAGTTTTTAGCATATTCATGATGGGAACTTGATTTCCTGCTTCACAAAATATTTTGCTCAGCATAAAGTCTTTCAACTTGTGGGAAACAGGACTAGCAGAGTGAAGAACATCGATCCCTTCCAAGGCAGCTTTTATTTATAACTGTAGCTTCTAACTTTATTACAGTGCTTTGTAAACTCACCAGTCCTACTACTTCACATTAGCAATAAACTGTGACTTGTTTACTTCTAGGACAGTCAGGGGCTTTTAGTGTAATTGATTGGATGTCTTTTTTTGGTACATCTTCAAATGGTTACACTTATCCCAGAGTAATGAGGAGGAAGAGAAAATGGAATGGATCCTTATCCTCCTTTTTAAAATGATCAAAAAAATTAAAAGTGATCTTTCCTTCTCCATCTAGAGAATTTGGTAACTCTGAAATGTCAACCACATGGTGTGGTTCATTTTTCCCCCCCATTCATTGTGCTTGGCTCATTCAATATGGAGACTTGCTTTTCCCTTCTGGGAAATTTTCTTCTGTCATTTCTTTGATAATTATCCTGTCTTCTTTCCTTTCTCTTTAAGAACTTCTGATATGCAGATATTGGACTTATTGGATTGAACCTCTTTTTGCTTAAGTTTTCTGTATCTATTTCTATTTCTGTCTTTTGGTTCTACTTCCTGGGGGATTTTTTTAAACTTGATCCACCTATTGAATTTTTAAAATGTTGTCAGTCGCATTTTATTTCCAAGAACTCTCTTTTGTTCTCTGATCATTCTTTTTTCATTGTAACTTATTCTATAATACTTTATCTAATCTTTCTGAGAATACTAATTCAATTTTTTTTTTTTAAGTTCTTGTCAGTTACCAGCATTATCTCAGGGACTTACTCCAGGGTTATTTCTTTTTGCTTACTGTGGTCTCTCCTTTTCATTTTGGAAACTTTACTTGAATGTCTGGTGATCCTTGGTTTTTTGTTCATGTTTAAGACTAAAAGGCAATTGGAGGCTTTATGGGCAAAATGTGGTACATATGAAGCATGTGCCTTAGAAACCGTTCAAAATTTCTAGAGAGGAAGCTTATAATGTTGGCAGAAAAAAAAGCAAGCCACAGAAGAATGAATACAATATTAATATTAATTTTACAAATTGAAAAATAAAACAGTGTTATATGGCTTGTGGATATATGCATGTGTGGCAAAACCATCATAATGGCAAAGGAAACTAAATACAAATTTCAAATAGTGTTTACACTTTGGATATGTGATTGGGGTGAGCATAAAGTTTCACTGTTACTGGTTATATTCTAAATTGGGAAGTGAGCTTTATTATCATTTTCACTACTAACATATGTGTAATGTATTACATACAGTCTTTTATACGTGTCAAATATTTCATAATAAAAATGAGAAATTTGGGGGCACCTGGGTGATTCAGTTGGTTAAGCGTCCAACTCTTGATTTCAGCTCAGGTCACGATCTCAGCGTCCTGGGATCGAGCCCCACATCGGGCTCCCTGCTCAGGGGGAAGCCTGCTTCTCCTTCTTCCTCTGCTGCTCCCCCTGCTTGTGCTCCCTCTCTCTCAAATAAATAAGTAAAATATTTTTTAAAAAATGAGAAATTTTGAAGAAAACTCCTTTCAGTCCATCTTGAGAGAGTAGATGCTTGACTGACAGTGTTCTGTGCCTGGAATGGGGGCGTTGACTGCTCATAATCAAGATCCACTTTTCATGGGGCGCCTGGGTGGCTCAGTTGGTTAAGCAACTGCCTTCGGCTCAGGTCATGATCCTGGAGTCCTGGGATTGAGTCCCCCATCGGGCTCCCTGCTCAGCGAGGAGCCTGCTTCTCCCTCTGACCCTCCCCCCTCTCATGTACTCTCTCTCATTCTCGCTCTCTCAAATAAATAAATAAATCTTTAAAAAAAAAAAAGATCCACTTTTCAGCTCAGTATACAATTTGAGAAATGACAGTGAGAAATGAATCAGCATGAACAGGTTGGGTTATGCATAAGTCCTTTGGAGATGTTCTTGGCACCATGTTCTCTGAAGCCCTGATGTACTCTAGCCATAGGTTCTTCCAGACCCTCATCAGTCTTCCCAGTGATGTCTAGGAGGTACTTCCACGCGTCCCTGATTACCTGCTGGTCTTAAGTTCCATCCTTTGCCTTCTGCAGGGTGCCTCAGGCACTTCTGCACCACCTTTACTGCTGTCACTTACACATCTCTGCAAGGCATTATAGGCCCAAACTGTTCAGCTGCAAAGGAGATAAAGGCAGAAAGCGAAACCTCCGTGGAGTAAAGGAGCGGCTTGGCGAGAAAGGGGTGTGTGGTGATCAGTGCAGGGGAGGGGCATGGCCAGCAGGTGTGCATCTGCCTTCTGCTCAGTCCTCAGTACTGGAAGGATTCACCTGTGTGTGCGGGTGGGTGTGTGCACATAGTTTTTAATATTATCACGTTTGAGGGCGCCTGGGTGGCTCAGTTGGTTGGGCGACTGCCTTCGGCTCAGGTCATGATCCTGGAGTCCCTGGATCGAGTCCCGCATCAGGCTCCCTGCTCGGCGGGGAGTCTGCTTCTCCCTCTGACCCTCCCGACCCTCCCCCCATCATGTGCTCTCTCTCTCAGTCTCTCTCTCTCAAATAAATAAATAAAATCTTTAAAAAAAATATTATCACGTTTGAGACAAGAGTGTGATAATGAATCAGTGCTGTAGGGCACTGATTACAAGATACAAATGCTGACAGGTTCTCCCCAATTTGGGTATTGTGTCCTCCCCAGTGCCAAATGGTTCTAAGTCCCAAAACTCAGTAGGGATTTGTAGAGCAAAATTGTCCCTTTCTGCAAGTGTCCCCTCCGTAAACACCACACTGAGGCTTTTCCCACCCCTGGTATAGCAGTTACCGCTTCTCCACTTTCCATCTTGTGTAACTATTAAATCTCTCCTCCACTTTTGGCCACTCCTACTTCTCTATTTGTTTGTTTATTTGTTTATTTATATTTGAGAGAGAGACATCGAGAGTGTGAGAGTGGGGAAAGGGCAGCAGGGAGCTGGATGCGGGGCTTAATCCGAGGACCTGGGGATCACTACCTGAGCTGAAGGGACCTGAACCAAAGGCAGACACATAACTGACTGAGCCACCCAGGCACCCCCCCCCGCCCCGGCCATGTTCTGTTTCTTAATGGCACTTGTGTTTATTCCTTTTTTCTCACATTAGCGGGGTCTTTGGTGGGAGAGGAGACTGAGGAGGTGTTTAATAAACTTTCTTTAATCAGAAACCATTGTTTAGGCATTTGTCTTTTTTTTCCCTCCTCCTCCTCCCCCCCCAGCTTTACTGAGGCCTAATTGACAAATAAAATTGTAAGTTTCATTTTTTAGCAAGATATCTAAGGTGTACAGCATGATGATATACCTATACGTTGTGAGAGGGTTCCCCCTCTGGAGTTAACACTTCCATTACCTCACGTTTACCTTTTTTTTTTTTTTTCTTTTTGTTAAGAACATTTAAGTTCTACTCTCTTAGCAAATTTCAATTATATATGGTGTTATCAACTATAGTCAACATGGTACATTAGATCTTCAGACCTTATTCCTCTTATAATTGAAAGTTTGTACCCTATTTTCCCCACCTGCCAGCCCCTGGCAACCTCTTTAGTACTCTCTGTTTTTATGAGTTCACCTTTTTTTCTCCCTCAAATATTCCACATATAAGTGAGATCATATAGTACTTGTCTTTCTCTGTCTGGCTTATTTCAGGTAGGGTAAAGAAGCCCTCCAGGTTAATTCATATTGTTAAAACTGACAGGATTTACTTCTTTTTTTTTTTTTTAAAGATTTATTTATTTATTTGAGAGAGCGAGAATGAGAGAGAGTACATGAGAGGGGGGAGGGCCAGAAGGAGAAGCAGGCTCCTCGCTGAGCAGGGAACCCGATGCGGGACTCGATCCCGGGACTCCAGGATCATGACCTGAGCCGAAGGCAGTTGCTTAACCAACTGAGCCACCCAGGCGCCCTACTTCTTTTTTAAGGCTGAAATAGATTCCACTGTATATATATGCACCACATTCTTTATTCACTCATCCATCAGTGGACATTTAGGTTGTTTCCATGCTGTGGCTATTGTGAATAATGATGTAATAAACACAGGAGAGGAGATGCCTCTTTGATATCCTGTTTGCATTTCCTTTGAATGTATACCCGAAAGTGGAATTTCTGGGTCATATAGGAGTTCTATTTTTTTATTTTATTTATTTATTTATTTATTTATTTATTTGACAGAGAGAGAGAGACAGCGAGAGCAGGAACACAAGAAGGGGGAATGGGAGAGGGAGAAGCAGGCTTCCTGCCGAGCAGGGAGCCCAACGCGGGGCTTGATCCCAGGACCCTGGGATCATGACCTGAGCTGAAGGCAGACGCTTAACGACTGAGCCACCAGGCGCCCTTCTTTTTTTAAATTTTTTGAGGAACCTCCCTTCTGTTTTCCATGGTGGCTGCACCAATGTACATTCCCACCAAGTGTGTACAAGGGTTCCCTTTTCTCTACATCTTCACCAACACTTGTTATCTTTTGTCTTTTTGATACTAGCCTGTCTAACAGATGTGAGCTGATATCTCACTGTGGTTTTGATTTACATCTCCCTGATGATTAGTGTTATTGAGCATTTTTCACATATCTGTTGGCTATTTATGTCTTCTTTTGAGAAATGTCTATTCAGGTCCTTTGCCCACCTTTTTTTTTTTTTTTGAGATTTATTTATTTATTTTAGAGAGAGCATGCACAGGAATGGGGGCAAGGAGCAGAGGAAGAGGGACAAGCAGAATCCATGTTGAGCATGGAGCCCCATGCAGGGCTCCATCACACGGCCCATGAGATCATGACCTGAGCCAAAATCAAGAATCTGACACTCAACCAACTGAGACACCCAGGCTCCCCTGCCCACTTTTAAATTGGGTTATTTGTTTTCCTGCTATTGGGTGGTTTGAGTACTATATATATTTAAAGATTTTATGTATTTATTTGACAGAGAGAGAGAGAGAGCCAGAGAGCACAAGCAGGGGGAGGGGGGAATGGCAGAGGGAGAAGAAGAAGCAGGCTTCCCACTGAGCAGGGAGCCCAATGCAGGGCTGGATCCCAGGACTGTGGGCTCATGCGCTGAGCCGAAGGCAGATGCTTAACTGACTGAGCCACCCAGGCACCCTGAGTACCTTATATATTTTGGATGATTTTCGAATATTTTCTCCCTTTCCATAGGTCGTCTGTTCTCTCTGCTGATTGTTTCCTTTGCTGTGCAGAAGGTTTTTAGTTTGATGCAATCCCATTTATTTATTTTTGCTTTTGTTGCCTCTGTGCTTGAGGTCATATCCAAAAAATCATTGCTCACACCAGTGCCAAGAAGATTTTTCCCTATGTTTTCTTCTAGTGGTCTTACAGTTTCAGTTCTTATGTTTAAGTCTTTAATCCATTTTGAGTTGATTTTTACATAAGGAGTGAGATAAGGGTCCAATGTGATTCTTTTGCATGTGCATAATCAGTTTTCCCAACACCATTTATTGAAGAGACTGTCCTTCCCCATTGTGTATTCTTGGCAACTTTCTCAAAGATCAATTGACTGTAAATGCATCAATTTATTTCTGGGCTCCCTATTCTGTTTCATTAGGCTATAGTACCATGCTGTTTTAATTACTAGAGCTTTGTAGTACATTTTGAAATCACGTAGTGTGATGCTTTCAGCTTTGTTCTTTTTGCTCAAGATTGCTTTGTCTTTTGGGGTTTCATATGAATTTTAAGATTTTTCAATAAATTTTTATCATTGAAGGAGCTCATACTAACTAATCTCATTCTTTGGTAAGGCAGTCTTTTGTTAGGTTCACTTTTGCAAAACAAAGATATGATAATGAATATCTTTGTACTGGAGATAAGACCAATGTAATTTATCGGTTAGGTGTAAGACCACAGCCCTCAGTAACCGGAGCCTGCCTTAAAGAAGCTTTGGAATAACAGAATAAAATATTTCTTATGAACTGTAACTGAGGAGAACTGTTATTGGTCCCTGAAGTTAAAAAGCTGCCATTGTTCTGTAATAAGATAATTTCATCACTAGTGGTGATATTTTATCTAGTAGCCTAATTCCTGCTTCCACCAGCAGGAATTTCTCTTCTTTTTAACCTGATCAAGTGTCCAATTTTAGAACAACAGATGTCTGAAGCTTGCTTTGTACTGATTAGTAATATTTTTTCCTCTAAGTTACATAAGACATTTTTTTAGTCTCTTGCAACTTGATCATCTGCACCCTTACGGAAATAGCAATGCACCCTGGCTCAGAGTGTTATCTACAAGCACTTACATCTGTCAGGCTTTTGTTCCAAGGCCGGAGCAGGAATGACATGTGATACACAGGAAAAGATCCTGTAATCTTATCTATTCTTATGTGACACACCATAGTTTGTCAAGAGTCTTTTGTATTTTAATAGCACCTTTCCAAGAACTTACATTGCTTTCATCTCAACCACCCTGTAACATCCTTAGGGGAAAAGAGCATACATTTCTATTTGTAAGGGAAATGGAAAATACTTTGTTTCTTCCCAGATTGTGAGGTAAATTTTAATATGTCTGGACAGACTTCTGAGGATTACTTGTGTGGGACCCACCTTGGCTTTTAGGAACAGGAAACAAATTATCAGGGAATTGTTGTGGGCTGGGAAGGGAGCAGGAGAGTGTTGCCAATTACCACTTGAGATTTTGATGATTTGTGTTTGTGTGTGTGTTGAGGGGAGGGAGAATGGTGATAGAAGAGTAAATAAATGACGTTTCAGATAACCTGACTAAAAACCTAAAACAAAAAAGGGACAACTTGAAGACAGGAGAGAACTTACGGCTTTACCCCCTGCCTCCCAACATGCCCTGAAAATTCTGGTCCACAAGGATCCTCTTTCTTTAAGAATTTATAGTGCATGTAATTATGGATTATCTGGCATTTTGCTTTAAATTTTTAAAAAATATGAATCATTGCAAAGTGGTTAAGAGATTAGACTCGGGAGCTAGGTCACCTAGGACAAATCCTGGCTCCATGACATACTACCTGTGTGACCTTGGACAAGTTACTTAACCTCTCTATGCCTCAGTTATATCGTATTTAAAATGGAGATACTGATAGTATCTACCTTTTTGGTTTGTTATGGGTAAGGTACGTAGTTACAAAATTAATACATATTCATTGTAGAAAAGTAGATAATACAGTAATTTAGCAGAAAAGAAGATAAACATCTCCAATCCTTCCACCTATAGTTAAACCGCTATTACTATATTGGTATATATCCTTATATATATTTTTTGTACACAACATTGAGATCATACTCTTCATGATATTTTGTAACTTTTCCCCCTTAATAATTATATTATGAGCTTTTTCCCATACTACTCAGTTTTTCTTTTCTTTTTTTTTAAAGATTTTATTTATTTATTTGACAGACAGAGACATAGTGAGAGAGGGAACACAAGCAGAGGGACTGGTAGAGGGAGAAGCAGGCTTCCCACAGAGCAGGAGCCCGATGTTCGGCTCTATCCCAGGGCCCTGGGATCATGACCTGAGCCGAAGGCAGACGCTTAACAACTGAGCCACCCAGGTGCCCCACTACTCAGTTTTTCAACATCATTTTGTTTAAAAGACAGAACTACATTGAGTGAAATATATTGAATATATTTCAGTTTACTAAACTGTTCCCATATTATTGAAGCTTTAGGTGGTTTCCAGTTTTTCACTTTTACATGTAATACTTCAATAAACATTTTTGTATGTAACTCTTTTTTTTTTTAAAGATTTTATTTATTTATTTCACAGAGAGAGACACAGCGAGAGAGGGAACACAAGCGGGGGGAGTGGGAGAGGGAGAAGCAGGCTTCCCACTGAGCAGGGAGCCCGATGCGGGGCTCGATCCCAGGACTCTGGGATCATGACCTGAGCCGAAGGCAGACGCTTAACGACTGAGCCACCCAGGTGCCCCTGTATGTAACTCTTGAGGTTACTTTCCTTAAAGAGAAATGGAATTGCTGAAAGAAAAGGTAATTATTTATATTTTTAAAGCTTTTTTAAAAAGATTTTATTTATTTATCTGAGAGAGAGAGAGAGGGAGAGCACGAGCCTAGGGAAGGAGCAGAGAGAGAGGGAGAAGCAGACTCCCTGCTGAGCAGGCAGCCTGATGTGGGACTCCAGGAACTCGGGGATCATGAGCCAAAGGCAGATGCTTAACCAACTGAGCCACCCAGGCACCCCTATTTTTAAAGCTTTTGACATATATTGCTGAACTGCCTTCCAGAAATTTTTACTAGCAATACATGTTTGTTTTCTTTGCCCTCTTGTCAGTATTGATTATTCTAATTTTTTACATTCCATTTTCTAGGTAAAAAAATTCTATCTTTATTGTTTTATTTTTGTTTGATCATAAAGAAAGCCAAACATTTGTATATGTTTTTAGCTCTTGAATTTCATTCTCTTCTCTGTGTGTGAAATGCCTGTGAATTTCTTGTGCACTTTTTTAAAGTATTCACTTTCTTGTAAACTATCAGTTTGTAAGAACTCTATATGAAAAGCTATTGATTGGCTTTGTTAAAATTTTTTCCCCACAAAGTAAGGTTTCAGCAACTTTGCTAATGAATCTAATACTCTGAGGTTGGTTAATTAAACTTCATCCATGAATTCTCTAAGAGAAAAACTACAAATCAGTTGATATTTATAATACATGGCATATTATTTATTGATACAACAGGGAAGTCTTTTTTTGTTTTGTTTTTTCCTTCTGAATACAACAGATACTTATGGTAAGTTGATTTATGGTCTGGAGTTTGCTTTGGGTGGCATATACTTCATTCATTTTGATTAGATATTATGAATCCTATTTTGTGCTACACTTGTGATATCTTGGTAGATTCCTCAGCTATTTACTGGACACCATGTTAGTATTTAAATTCATAGTTAGCCACAGTGTTTATGCCCTGTATTTATCAAGGACTCACTGTGTAGATAGGTCAAAAGTCAAGATGGAAGGCGCACAGATTTTTGTGATGCTAGAACTGAGGTCGTAATGTTTTGTATCCAAATGACTTGAAAGATAGGATTCTTAGAAAGATTGGAACCCTTGCAAAAGATTTACGCTTCACTGATTCTCTTTGAAGAGGATCACAAGAGCTCACCCTGCGTAGGGAAGATCATTGTTGCTCAGGCCTCCTGCACACATAACTCCTGAAAGCATCTCATGTTGGGGGACTCATTCATCCGTGTAGCATTTTGAGGCATGAGCAGGAAGCATATATTTTTGTGGAACCTGGAGCTGAAGTACATTCCTTTAGTGCAGTTTGAAACTTTATTTGTACTTATAAACACATTTTGCAATTTAAAAGAACTGCAGAAATACCTGTTACACTGAGGCGTTTGGAGTTTATGTGGCGGTGTTTATGTTGTTCCACATTCTTTACTTCCCAAGCCCCCCCTCCCACCCCCCCCCCCTTGCAAATCCCCCCAGATGTCTAAGCAGGCATCGCTACTGAGCAGAAAAGCCCTCTAAAAACCATAAGGTAACTCACATCAGGCATCTATGACTTTAGGTCTCACAGATGATTTTTTCTTATTAATTTACCCTCTCTCTCCAAAGACATTTCTGAAGTTCTGGTTGGGGAGTCTAAATATTCACATTTTACCTAGTAGGTAATAATGAGGATGCTTATCTACCTGTCTGGATTTTTTTTACTCAAAATTTAATGAAATATTCTGTATTACCCTTTTATTTAAAAGTGAGAATAGACTATGGGGAAATATGTAAAATCTGCATAAATCAGCCGAGCAAAAATCAAGTTCTTACCAATATTAGTTATAAATATTTAGATATTATTTATTTAGGCATGACAAATATATTCTTTTTTGATGGTTGAACGTGCAGTTTTGTTTAGAATTAAATTTTCAGTTTTAATTTTTCTGAGTGGTGATGACTTTTCCTAGCTAACATATGTTGTTTTATTTATAGTATTTGGCTGCTTAATCTGAATTTAGAATTTTTAGTATTTAGAGAAATTTTCAAGGCACATCATTTTGTAAAAATTTGTATTACAAACTTGTTTCTTCTTGATTCCCCCTCCCTTAGCTTGTATCCCTTTAACTCCACCCTCTAGTTCTGGGGCTGTTTATTTTTCACTTCATGAGTAATGAATATTGCCTGAGACTTGTCTTACAAATTCAACTCTTTCAAAATGAGGCACTGAAGCTGTCTCTTATGTTTGGGTTTTCTTTAGGATGTCTGTTAATTATTACTGCCTCACTTTTTTATGCCCTGCTCAGTAAGTTACAGAAAGGGAAGAGGAAACACCTGTTATAAAATGGGGTATTTGAGGGGCTCCTGAGTGGCTCAGCGGGTTAAGCAACTGACTCTTGATTTCAGCTCAGGTCATGATCTCAGGGTTGTGAAATCGAGTCCCATATTGGGCTTCATGCTGGGTATGGAGACTGCTTAAGATTCTCTCTCTCCCTCTGCCCACCCCCTCTTAAAACAAAAATAAATTAAAAGAAATATCTGTTATTTGGGATTATATTGAATGTATGGATTATTGGGTGGAGACTCAATGTAATATCAAATCATTCATTCTTTCAAAGAAATTTATGAAGTGCCTGCATTTTCTAGTTACAAAATCCACACCAAGCCCTGCCATTGATGAAGCTTACGTTCTAGAGCTGCACCATCCAATATGGTAGCCACTGGCCACATGTCATTATTGATAAGCATTTAAATGTTGCTAGTGCTGCATGTTGAAGTGATATATTGGGTAAAATAAAATATATAATTAAAATTAATTTTACTTGTTGCTTTTTATGTGTTTAACATGGCTACTAGACAGTTTTAAGTTGCACATGTGGCTCAATCATATTTCTATTTGATAACTCTGACCTAGAGTATCTTTCAGGAGATGTGTATTAGAGGAGAGGCTGAATATGAACAAGATAAATAAGTAATATAAGGTATTAGGTGGCCAAAAGTGATAAAGAGACAAGGTTAAAGAGGAAAAGGGGAATATAAGTATTTGTGTGCGCTTTGTGTAAGATGGTCAGGAAGATCTCAATGAGGAATCTCTTGGGTAAAGTTCTGAAGGAAGGGAGGGAGGAAGCAAGCCATGTGAATGTCTGGGGAAAGAGCATTTCAGGTAAAGGAAACAGCAAGTGCAAAGGTCCTGAGGTGAACACACACTGGTATTTTCAAAGAACAGGAGGAAGAGAGGCCATTGTGATTAGAGTAGTACAGAGAATAGGAGACAAGGTCAGAGAGGTCTAGAGTTTAGAGGAGAGATCTCGGCTGGTAAGTCCAATGCTCAAGTTATCAGCACTTGAGAGTAATTGAAGCCGCGAGACTGCATAAGACACCTAAAGAATGAGTATAGATACACTGGAGGTCCAAGGGCTGAGTCCTGGGACTGTGTAACATTACAGGTGGGGAGATGAGGGGAAGCAAGCTAAAGAGTATGGGAAGGAATGGCCAGAAAGATAAGAATAGAACTAGGTGAGAGAGAGAGAAAGAGAGAGAGAGAGAGAGAGAGAGAGAGTGTGTGTGTGTGTGTGTTTTCCTGGATGCCAACAATGTCAAGGACAAAGGATCCACTTTCCTCAAATGATGCTAGGGGTCAAGTTAGTGGAGAACTGAGAAGTGACGTTGGAGTTTAGTAATGTGCAGATCACCAGTGACCTTGATAAGAACAATTATAGTGGAGTGACGGAGTGAAAGCCTGATTGGAGTGGACTCAAGGGAGAGAAGAGACATCTGAGCTGTAGGCATAGACCACTCCTTTAAGGGGTTTTTCCTATCGAAGAACAGACTTGTCTTCCTGTTTATGTCATCTCTCACATACATTCCTCAGCAGTTTTTAGTTGTCTTCATATAGGGACTATCCATTTCTTATTAAATTTATTCCTTAGGTATATTTTACTTCTTAAAAATTATTGAAGTATAATTAACATACAGTGTTATATTACTTTCAAATGTACAACATAGTGATTCAAGAATTCTTTTTTTTTTTTTAAAGATTTTATTTATTTATTTGACAGAGAGAGACACAGCGAGAGAGGGAACACAAGCAGGGGGAGTGGGAGAGAAAGAAGCAGGCTTCCCTCCGAGCAGGGAGCCCGATGCGGGGCTCGATCCCAGGACCCTGAGATCATGACCCGAGCCGAAGGCAGACACTTAACCAACTGAGCCACCCAGGTGCCCCTGATTCAACAATTCTATACATTATTCAGTGCTCACCATGATAAGTATAGTCACCATCTGTCACCAACAACATTATTACTATATTGTTGACTATATTTCCTATGCTGTAATTTTAATCTCTGTGACTTATTTGATAACTGCAAGTTTGTATCTCTTAATCCCCTTTATCTTTTTCACCTATCCCCACACTCACCTCCCCTCTGGCAACCATCAGTTTGTTCTCTGTATTTGTTTGTTTCTTTGTTCATTTGTGTTTTAGATTCCATATATAAGTGAAATCATATGGTACTTGTCTTTCTCTGTCTGACTTATTTCACTTAGCATAATATGTTCTACATCTATCCATGTTGTTGCAGATGGCAGGATCTCATTCTTATTTATGCCTGAGTATATGTGCTGCCAAAGCGAGCACTATTTATGGCTGAGTAATACTCCATTGTGTGTGTGTGTGTCTATCTATCTATCTTCCAGAACTTCTTCTTTTTTTTTTTTTTTAAAGAGTACACAAGAGGGGGAGGGTCAGAGGGAGAAGGAGAGACTCCCCATTGAGCAGGGAGCCTGATGCGGGACTCAATCCTGGGACTCCAGGATCATGACCTGAGCCAAAAGCAGTCACTTAACCAAGTGAGCCACCCAGGCACCCATCTGCCAGAACTTTTTTTTTTTTTGCCAGAACTTTACCCATTCATCCATCAGTGGACACTTAGGTTGTTTCCATATCTTGGCTATTGTAAATAATGCTGCAATAAACATAGGGGTGCATATATCTTTATTTGAATTATACTTTTTAAAAGTTGTTATTATGAATGGGGCGCCTGGGTGGTGCAGTTGGTTAAGCGTTAGACTCTGGTTTCAGCTCAGGTCATGATCTCAGGGTCCTGAGATTGAGCCCTGGGTCAGGCTCCGCGCTCAGTGCACAGTCTGCTTAAGACTCCCTCTCCCTCTCCCTCAGCCCCTCCCACCTGCACTCCCGCTCTCTCTCTCTCATATAAATAAAATCTTTTTTAAAAAGTTGTTATTGTGAATAGCATCATACATTACTATATTTTCTGACTTTTTTTTTTTAAAGATTTTATTTATTTATTTGAGAGAGAGAGAATGAGAGAGAGCGCACATGAGAGGGGGGAGGGTAAGAGGGAGAAGCAGACTCTCTGCTGAGTAGGGAGCCCGATGCGGGACTCGATCCAGGGACTCCAGGATCATGACCTGAGCCGAAGGCAGTTGCTTAATCAACTGAGCCACCCAGGCGCCCTGACTTTTTTTTTTTGAGATTTTATTTTTAAGTATCTCTACACCCAACATGGGGTTTCAACTTACAAATGTGTAAAGATTTTTGCACAAGGTCCTATAGATGATGGAGTAGTGAAGAGGTCAGGTAGTTCTGGGGTGCATGGGTGGCTCAGGATCGTGAGTTCAAGCCCCACATTGGGGGTCAAGTAGTTCCAATTCCTGTTTCTTCTAAATGAGGAATAACCCTCCTTCCCCCAGCTCTTCCTTCTTCCCTTTCACCTCCACACACATAAATATAGATGCATCTGTGTATGCACAGACTTATTACCTAGAGTTCCAGAACCCCCATACCGTCAAAGTCTAGGTAACTGTGATTCTGCCCAGAGCTAGTAAATTCATCACAAGTGTCCGAAGGTGGAGGAGCCTGCAGAGGAGTGGGAGTGGGTGGTTACTGGAGGTCACTGTGCGTCCCAGGTCTTCCCTTGTCTTTGGTAGTAATTCTGCTTCATTGTGCACCTGTCAAAAACTTGCTGGGGCCTTTACTCTTAGCTCCTCTTAGGATTGCTGTGCCAGGAGCATGAATGCACTGCCTGTGGATTCTTCCAGAAAACCTCAGAGTGAAAGTGCTGATATGCACCTGGCTCCAGGTTATGAAGAGGGGGGTCCTATCGCCACCACCATCTCAGCATCTCACCTAGTCTCCCCGTCTGGCATCTCTTGGGCTATGGGTGGCTTTCTCTGCAAGCCAAGGTGAATTGTGTTGTTTCGGGCCATCTGCCCCACCATCTCCCTCTGAAAAGCAGGGAAAATCATTCAGTCCTCTGTCCCATGTCTGCAGATTGCTCAGGCCAACTTGCTGTGTTATGTCTTGGCCCTGTGAGAAGGTTCTGCACCCCCAGGTGCCTGGGCTCACACCTGGGGAGGAAAAGCCCCAGAGGAAGAGAGACCACTGCCTGCTCTCTGATCTCTCATCCATCCTCGTAGCCACTGAGCTTGCTCTTTGTTGTCATTGTGCATTGCTTATACTTTTTTGTATTTAATAGAGTTTCTTTAAATCAGACATTATTAGATTTTTTTCTAACCTGGCATCCTAAATTTCAAATTGAGGCATACTATAAGTTTTTCCTCCCTTGCCTGTGCCTTTTACCTTAATGTACGTATTGCTGTAGGGCTAGAGAATTTATTTTAAAAAAGCATACGTTTGTTACATCATTTAAAACATTTTACTTTAGGGGCGCCTGGGTGGCTCAGTCGGTTAAGCGTCTGCCTTCGGCTCAGGTCATGATCCCGGGGTCCTGGGATCGAGCCCCGCATAGGGCTCCCTGCTCCGTGGGAAGCCTGCTTCTCCCTCTCCCACTCCCCCTGCTTGTGTTCCCTCTCTCACTGTGTCTCTCTCTGTCAAATAAATAAATAAATAATCTTTAAAAAAAAATAAAATCTCATCTTTATTTATTTTTAAGATTTTTTTTAACGTAATCTCTACACCCAGTGTGGGGCTCGAACTCACAACCCTGAGATCAATAGTCACATGCTCCACCAACTGAGCCAGCCAGCCGCCCCAATCTCATCTTTATTCTTATCCGTCTAGGGTTGATTACCTTTAAGTCTCACCAGAAAATTTGTTACTAGAGGTATAGTGTTTATTAATCAAGTGTAGTAAGGTTATTTTGAAAATAACATCTAATGTTACCAATGTGAATGGTTTTTAAAAACTTTGTGTTTCAACCGTCAGTCCTTTTGACGGTGAGACTCAAGGCCTAAAACCGAACAACTTAAAAGCTACGGATACGGGGGCTGCAGGAGGCGCCGCTGCGGTGTGTCAGACCTTGCCGGCTAGCCCACACCATGCTGTTGTACAGCTCACCCTACTTCCTTGTCTCTTTTTTCTTCACATCCCTAAAAGCTGTCTTCAGCCTAAGTACAGAATGTACAGTGGTCCACAGATAGATGTTATCAGAGTTCATGAAGATATTTTCATCTGGAGGAACTCAAATATCAATAATTTATATAATTTTTTCCCTCTGTTAATCTGAAAAATTGCCCACTACATTGTTACGATGAATATAGTCTAGAAACATTGTGTTAATTTCATTTTTAATTGGCCTCCTTGGCAACCTACACTGAAGAGATCTGCTTTAACTGTATTCCTGACCTGCTCAGAATTTTTGTACTTTGAGTCAACCATAAAGAAATATTTATGTCATTTATAAATTATCAGAAAGCAACAATCTGAACACTCTCTATGTAAATGCGAGTAGTTACATGGGAACACAACGTATTTAGGAAACAAATCCGAGGAGCCCAAACTTAGGATCTAGACATTTCTGATTTAAACAAAAACAGGAAAATATGAAAGCACATATGGCTCTCATACCATGACTATTTTCATATTAAGAGTTGCTCTATACTGTAAATTCTGTTTGTGAAGCTGGGAGCAAAGAAAGCAATCTAAAACACAGTATTCAGTTGAAGCTGTATGTTAGTATCTGTACTGGCATGCATAGGATTGGAACATGGAGAGTTGAATCAGCACCCTTGTTTTTGGTCAGTTGCCAGAAATAAAGACATCAAAGGAAATAGATAAACTGGGCAGCAAATCAAAGCTACGTGGGTTTTTCATTTAGTAGTTATTCCAGGTCTGTTTGCAGCTTTTCTAAATGAAATTGTCCTTCCTCCAGTCCCTTCCACAAAGGACCCCCCCCCCCCCCGGTAGACTAGTTTTTTGCTCTTATTACCTTTACATTTGTACATGTGTAGAATTGTTTTTTTTAAGACAGATTCCCACATGTGGAAATGCTCAAAGGGAGTGAACATTTATTTTTTTCTAATTTCTCTCTCTCTTTTTTTAGATCCTATTTATTATTTATTTGAGAGAGAGAGAGCGCGTACACACGAGAGAGCACTAGCAGGGGGTGTGGCAGAGGGAGAGGGAGAAGCAGGGAGCCTGACTGTGGGGCTCCATCCCAGGACCCTGGGATCAGGACCTGAGCCAAAGGCAGATGCCTAACTGACTGAGCCACCCAGGTGCCCCGGGAATGAACATTTACTTACAGGTTTAACAGATACTGCCAAGTTGTCCTCTAGAAAGGTGGTACGCACGTACAAGTGAAGGTGAGACCAACCACTTGTAATGAACTGTGGTGGGCAGGGCTGGGGGGGTGGGTAGGGGAAATAGACTAGTCTGAGGTTTTGCCAGCGATTTTCTAGTCCAGAAGTTGATTCTTGGAATGGTTATAAGGTGTTGCAGACAATGTTAAACAAGATACAAATATTCTTAGAAAAGAACATTTTCATAAATACTTTTAAAATGAAAATAAAATCTTATTAAAGAATCTTTAAAAATAATGCATAATCCTACTCTTAAAAGATTTTCATTTTTGCAAATTACCATCTACATGTATATATTTTACATGTCATAATTAGTGTATATGTGTTTTCATATTTTAGTTTTTTCACAGAAGTGTCTCATAAGCTGTTTTCTGTTTCTACATATCTTTCATAATGGTCACTTAAAAGCTGTATAATGCTGCATTATGTTACTGTATCAGTAATTTGCTAATTCTGTCCTTAATATTGAAGATTTAATATACAACCAAATACTTAAACTGTGCGTTTTTAACTAATAAGATTTGTTGGTTTGTTCAGGCTTTAGGAGTAATAAAGTTCATTATAAAAAAATTAGGGGGGCGCCTGGGTGGCTCAGTCAGTTAAGCGTCTGCCTTTGGCTCAGGTCATGATCTTGGGGTCCTGGGATCAAGTCCACATCTGGCTTCTTGCTAAATTTGCTGATTGTTATAGGTTGAATTATGTCCCCCCCCCAAATTCATATGTGGAAGTCCTAACTCTCCTTACCCTATATTGTGACCCTATTTGGACATAAGGTCTCTACAGAGGTAATCAAGTTAAAGTGACGTCATTAGGGTGGGCCCTAATCCATATGACAGCATCTTTATAAAAAGAGGAATTCTGGGGACAGACATGTGCACAGGGAACATGCTGTGCATAGACGGAGATGATGGCCATCTACAAACCAAGGCCAGAGGCCCGAGAGGGGATCTTCCCACACTGCTCTCAGAGGGAACTGACCCTGCTGTCACCTTGATTTCAGACTTCTAGCCTCAGAACTGAGACAGTAAATCTCTGTTGTTGAAGTCACCCGGTTTGTGGTACTTCGTTAGGTCAGCCCTAGCAAACTAATAACACTGATTTTATCATCTCACAAGGTATAGACCTTTGGATAAATACTTGGTGCCAGGCACTGTGCTGGATGTTGGGAATATTAAGTCAGTGAAGTCAAGTTCCCTGTCTTTAAGGTGCTGAGATTGACACATAACGTATAGAGCCCTGGGATCACGCTCTGATGGGCCATGCATAGAGCATCCTAGGAGCCCAGAGCTGGGCCAGGGTGAGGGCAGACTTCCCCTCGAGAAGTACCACTTGAGCTGAGTTTTGAGGAACCAATAGGAGCCTATTTAACTATTCTAGTGTTGAACTATTCTATTAGGGTGTTCTTAATTTCCCATGTGTTTGGATTATTTCTTTAGGGTAGATTCCCAATAATGCATTACTAAGGTAAGGATGTGAAGCCTGAGACATCATTTTTAGGACAATGTAATATTCTACCAGATGGAGGTTTCCAGGTTTATTGAATCCTACTCTTTTACTTGTAGAAGTTTCCCTAATGTTCTGTTTCCAATGTTTTGCTGTTATAAATAATCATGTAGTGTACATCTTTTTTGTGTGAAGCTTTTTCAATAATTAGAATTATTTCCTTAGTGATAGAGTCCTAGAAATAGAATTACATTATCAAAAAGGTCAAATTGTTTTTCAGAAATGTTGAGTTACTTTCCCATTATTAAGCAAGTGAAATCTATTATATCAATTTGATTTATTATAGTCTTATATAATTTGGGGTCTGTGAAAATGGAATTCAATGTTTCCCTTTTTTGAAGACTAAACCCTTACTAGGAACCAAAGTGTCATTTGTATCCCCTGCGTTGAAAGAACCCCACTTCCTTGGGTTCTTTTCTTCGTCTGAAACAACCTGCTTGAAGGGCATTGTCCCAACACAGACTTGCCTACACAACTTTGTGTGCTGGTTTCTAACCAGCAGATGTGTGCATGGCCTGTTTATACTCTCTTAACTCCCCTTCCATCTCAAATGTAACTGTTGCAGAAGATCAGCCTTCTAGTTAGCTGTTTCATTTCTCTCCTGAGCTCCTGTTACCATGACTCCTGTAATCTCCACTCTGCTGGACTCCAAATCCCACTTATGTTGGCAACATATCTACTGTAATAGGATAACAAAAAGAACCACAATCATGGTGACATGCTGGGAATATGGGCACCTGAAGGAGTCAAGTCAAGAGTGATGGCATTCTGCCTCAAGGAGAGAAGAGTTTGCTAGCAAGTACTGCATTGTTTCCTTCATTTTAAAAGTGAGTGTGGGAGGGCGCCTGGGTGGCTCAGTTGGTTAAGCGACTGCCTTCAGCTCAGGTCATGATCCTGGAGTCCCGGGATCGAGTCCCGGGATCGAGTCCCGCATCGGGCTCCCTGCTCAGCAGGGAGTCTGCTTCTCCCTCTGACCCTCCCCCCTCTCGTGTGCTCTCTGTCTCTTTCATTCTCTCTGTCTCAAATAAATAAATAAAATCTTAAAAAAAAAAAAAAGAAAGAAAACTTCCTGCTTTAAAAAAAAAAAAAAAGTGAGTGTGGGGGACACCTGGCTGGCTGGCTCAGTCGAAAGAGTGTGCGACTCTTGATCTCAGGGTTGTAAGTTCGAGCCCCATGTTGGGTGGAGAGATTACTTAAAAATAAAATCTTAAAAAAAAATCCAAAAACAAAGTGAATGTGAGTACCAGATAACAAGCATCAAGGAACGAAGACTACACCCTAATCAGTTTTGTATTTTATACGTGGTGGCCTGCCTTGCAAAATTAATTAATTGATGTGAAATCATAATGTAATTTTTAAAATGCCCCACTAATTACTTTTGAAAAATTTTAGTTTTGAAATCAGAAAAAAAACAAAGTTATACATATTTTAAATATTAGAGAAGTGTACAATTTGAAAAGTGTAAGTCTCCTCTATTTCTTCCCCACAAAGATAAGCAAACATGGTCTGCAATTGAGGATATGTTTATACAAATTTTTTCCCTAGCATTTAAAAAATATAATGATGCTTAACTTCACTAACAATAAATAAAACACAGAGTGACCAAGAATCAGATTCCCTGCCCATCCCACCCCCCATCAAGTTCTCAAAGATAAAACAAAACAGGTAGGAAATGGGTGCTCCCATATGATGTTGGTGGGAGTATAAATTGGAAAAATCTAGTTGGAGGGTAATTTGTCAATAATTGCCAAAATGTTTTTTTTTTAATTGCCAAAATTTTATATATTCATACCTTGTGCGTTTCCTCTGCTGACTTTAGAAAAGTAAGAAAGTCGGTAACTTACAACAATGTTATTTGGTATTGCGGTGGTGATGGCGGTGCTGGTGTTTTCTACTATATGAGGAGGCTGGATGAAGTCACATTCGAGTCAGCTTTGTACCCGGAACAGTGCCAGGGGGGCAGTTTGGGTCAAAGCAGTTCTCATGATTCTTTCTCAACATAGGCAGAAAGGTCAGCTTCCCAGGGGGGGAAGGACTTTGACCATTCCCTTCCTAAGCTGGAAACCGTCAGGGGCCCACACAGGCCCTGCAGACACATTCAGAAGGCACTCCCTAGGAACTCCCCTCCCATTTCTCTGCTTTTAAGTCTGAAACCAGCAGTGAGATTCTACCCTATGAAATATTCATAAAATTCAATTGACCGTAAAATATTTTCTAAATGCAAGTGCTGTAAGTGACCCAAATTATATTAGCAGCTTTTTGAAAAATGGAGAGAGAAAGGAAAAGGAATTTAAGGGAATGGGTTCCAGGGAGCCAACCTTGGCATTTTCAAACCATATAAATGGGTCATGGATCTGCATTGTGTCATTTCAGAAATGACTAATGCGTGGACTGATTTTGATCATTATCAGAGTGGCCCATCCCAATGTAAATCAGTCTTTCTATATTACACAGACTATGTGCCCCTTTTTAAATCTGTATTTTTATTTCATAGTCATTTTGTTTCCAGCTCTAAAAATCCTGAGAATCTGTACTCAAGGTGACCTCACATCAGGAGCTAAGGAAGCCACAGTAGCCCAGCTGGCCTCCCGGCTAGTATGCAGAGGAGCCTCTGCCTGCACCTCGGTGTAAGTCCCTGAACAGGGCCCTGCAGGAAACTTCCCTTGCCCCGCTGACTGATGGGGGACCAGAGATTTTCATTGTTAGAAAACTCTCCTGTGCTTATGCAGAGGCTATCATCTCCATCCAACCATCAATCCTTTGTTCTGCTGTCTGCAGCCCCCAGAATAAATCTACTCATTGTACCGTTTGTGTATGGAGGATGGCCATTTCCCGCCCCCTCCCTTTCCAAATCATTTCTTTCTCATCCTAGAATTTTTGCTGTCTTGTTTATCCAGTCATCTCTGTAGAATAAATAATACACAGACCATCTATTCTCCTTCATCCCTCCCATATTCATAAGACTGCCTTTCTGATAGTGAGTCCTAAAATTAAGTTTGTTCATTTGTTTTTGGCATCCACATCACACCATTGTCTCATATTGACTTGTAAATAAACTAAAACCCCAGAGCAGTTGCTTTCTGAGCTTAAATGGAAGATACAACATCTATTTCTCTGATATCTTTTTTCCTTTTGGCGCTTTCTTTTCAACCCAGACTGCTTTTGGAATTCTGATTCTGTCATCTTATCTAAAGCATTCATCTCTCCCAGCGTGGTGTCATCGTCGCATCATTGGAAAAGCCTGCCTGCAGATTGCTGATGTATTTACCTAGGCTCAGGGCTTGAAGAGGGTGACAAATCCCTCATAATGAGTTTGCCAAGTGCCTGCTGGCAGCCGGCATTTTCAAGGCTCTGTGTCGAAGGGATAAGGACAAAACCTAGGGCCTCGCTGCCCAGAGGGGCCCTGGCCACCGAAGTTGGAGGAACTTTGGTTTGACCATTGACGTGTAAATGATCGCGGGGTGAGGCGGATCCCCAGCAGACCCTCCCACCAACCCTCCGACCACACAAAGCCCTGGCCTGGAAGGGCTGCAGGCTTTGCCTCCTTGAGGCCCCTGGGCGTCCTGGCTGTGGAGGTAAGTCCCCACATCAGCTGTGTTATAAAATTGTTCCATTTGGGGCAGTGATTATGGGCTGGAAAGTTCTCCCAGCCACATACATGCAGTGGGAGTGGTCTCGTTGGACCTCACTCTGTCCTGGAAGCAGACATAGGCCCTATAAAGGTTTTTGAAATGAAAAAGAATACTAAAAAGAAGCAATCACATCTGCCCATGTGTATGTACATATATAAGAACTTTTTGAATTTTACCTGAAATTTCTATAGGATAATTTTATTTTTCTTACTGTGTTTTCTGGAGTCTAGCTCTCTCTCTCCCCTTCTCTGTCTCTAAACTTCTTTACTTTTCCTCCTCCCTCCCTTTCCTTGTAGGGATGGTAAATTGCGTAATTCATAAGGAAAATATTGCTATGTGCTTTACGAGTTAGAGAAACAAAGGAAAATTACACACGATTAGAAGAATCACCTGAATAAACCACTGCTAAAAAATGGGGATATGCTGATTCCGCCCTCTTCGGAAACTTCAGTGGAAGAGTTTTTGTAGTGCTAGTGTCCTAAATGTAACAATGCGAATTATGAAATTTATGGTATTCTTATGATGGAAGGTATATGTCATACTTTGGACTGATTTTGTTACAAGTCCTTTAAGAACTAGCAAGAAATTATTTAAAATATGAGCTTAGATTTTACATTCAGAATTGAGTGCTAGATTGAGTTAGAGGAGAGTCTTGATTTTAAAAAATCTTGAAATAGGGGTGCTGGGGTGGCTCAGTCGGTTAAGCCTCTGACTCTTTATTTTGGCTCAGGTCATGATCTCAGGGTCCGGAGATCAAGTCCTGGGGTGGGCTCTGTGTTCATGGGGTGGGGGGGGGCGGTCCTGCTGCTTAAGATTTTCTCTCTTCCTCTCCCTTTGCCCTTCCCCCCTCAAATAAATAAATAAATCTTTAAAAAAATCTTGAAATAAAGGGTTTAATTTAGTAAAATATCCCACATAGGATTCACTTTCCTGACTGCTTGCAGAGATGGTGCTTTTAAGAAAATATTTTCTTAATAAAATGCAAATATTTCCAGATATACCCCTCCATCCCTTTACCCCTTCTCTCTGTCTCTCTGTCTCTGTCTCTCTCTCTCTCTGTCTGACTCATAGATACTCTTCTTTGTAGTATGACTTCATTCTGTACACAACGCATCCTGAAACCTTGATTGGTGGTTGTTAGTTCAGATACTTTCTTGCTCTTTTAAAGTAATTATAGTAATAGAATTATGCTTTTATATTAGAACACCTATAATGAAATTGAAAAAACAAAACAAAACACATTCAATCAGTCTTAGATCCGTAAATCCTATCATTAAGTATGAAGTCTATTTTTAAGCATCTCATGCTCCAGTGAGCATAGGGGAGTTTGGTACAATGGAAAGAACAGAAAACTAAGTGATGTAAGTTATGGGATCTGTGTCTAGCTATCTAAATGGCCTTGGGCAAATGACAAACTTCTCTGGACCTCAGGGATGGATTAAGCCATCGGCTCTCAACCAGGGGTGGCCATGTCCCTTGAGGGGTGCTTGGAAATGTTGAGTTGTTTTTAGTTGTCACAGTGTATGGTTGAGAACCTCAGAAATTAGAAATGTTGAAATGCCACCCAGCCCAGTGATGAATGGGCCCACTCTGAATGCCAGTGGCACCCCAACTGGGAAACACTGGACTGGATGTTCTCTAAGATTCTTTCAGCTTTATTTCTCTCAAGGTCATAAGCAGAGCATTGAAAAACATCTGAAGTGATACTGAACTATTAACATTTAGTGTCTATATCTCACATTTAGCATTAGATGCTGTGTTGTTGGAAGTGAAGTCAGACCCAGCGATGCTGTTCAAAAGCAGGTGCAGAGTCAGACCTGGGTTTTTTGGTTGGCTTTGGATTTTCCTTCATGTCCTTCTTTCCTCAGGGGGATGAAGTGGGTTTACTGTGGCCACAGGCCCGGCTTCCAGGCCCTGGACTTGTCCGCTTAGAGGAAAGCAGCAGCTATCTCACCACACCGCCCTACTGCTGGGCGCTGTCTGTCTGTTGGGAAGGGGTCATTGTGGAGGCAGGTGCTGCCCTGAAAATCTGCCTGCCAGTTGTCAGAGGCCGGACCAGAGACCTAGATGAGGCAGAAAGGGATTTGGTTGGAATAAAGACTCTTGGGGAGTCTGAATTCTTAGATTGTTTGGTGTGATTAAATTACTTTTTTATTTGACAGTGAAGTGCTGTTAATTCAAAGTCCCACATAACATCGTCTCTTAGGATTGTCTTTTTTTGTAAAAAGCAATAGAGAGATGAGTTATAAATCTTCACCAGAAATTTGCTGTGATGTTGGATATATATCCAACTCTTCACTAACTAAATTGTCAGGTTACCTGGAACATATTTTTTAATTGATATGTTGCTTGTAGCTACACAAATAATTTAACTAAAACATTCAAATATATGTATAGTTGAATATATATTATATACTGTATGTATATACTATATAATAGTATGCTGTACGATATAGTAATTATATATATATAGTATTCAGTATGTATATCCTGCCAGTCTTAAAAATTTTACAAAAATGAGGTTCCAGTATGTGATGTTTTATAACCTGCTTTGTTCATGTCACACTATCTCATAAACATGTTTCTGTAACATAGATATTACATAATTTTACATGACTTCTGGTGATCCATTGAGAGAATGGTCAAAGAGCACAGACCTTAGAGTCAGACTCTGGCTTCATATCTCAGCTCTGCCTCTTATTAGCTGGGCAATTCACTTCTTTGTGCCTTGGTTTACTCTTCTGTAAAATGGGGAGAATAATAATACCCACTACATTGGAGTGTTTTGAGAATTAAATGGGATACTGGATGTTGAGTGCATAGAATAGAATCTTGCATAAAGTAAGCACTCAATATCTGTGAGATACTATCAGCATCATTGTATGACTATATCATCTCTGCTAACCAATCCCCTGATATTAGACATTCTTGCATCTAAATCTGTTTTGACATCCAGAGTTATTACTTCCATATCAGTTCTTAAAAGTGGAATTTCTAGGCCACAGAGCAAACAGTTTGTGTCTTTGGATACATATTGCTGAATTGCCTTCCAGAAAAATTGTCTCAGTATTCACTCCTATGAACTTTTCTTAGCTGAATTTAAAAAAATTCAGCCTGGTTTCCTTCTAATATCCTTCGTGCTCTGAAACCCCCACCCATTCCAATAATTGCAAATATAAACTAATTTGATATTGCTCTGGGGCAAGCATAATTACGGAAATGAGTTAGCCACAAGACAAAGTCAATAAAACATTCCATAGTCGAATAAAAAAACAAGGTAGATCACTTGCCACTTGATATTTTCTGTGCTACAATTTCTTCATTGATCAAGAATTGTTTATGTGTGAGAGGATGTGAGTGTGTAACCCATAAGTGTGGTCTTTATGCTGTCTTTCCCCAACCCAATTTAACTTCTAGATGTACTGGAAGGAAAAAAAAACCCTTCTTTCAGGAATATAATAGGAAATGTACATGAAACTATATAATTTATAAAACACTTCAATCCCTTCATTCTGTGGTATGTAAACATTACTTCCTTCACTGTACAATTTTTACTTTTACCATGAAGAAATTGTTGCAAGTTGGTATATACAAAGATGGGATCCACAGTGTGCCCGGTGCTACTTGACTTTGTAGTGAGTGCTGTGGCCCAGGTTCCTTGTCAGCATGCCTGTGCTATCAGTTGCTGGGTGATGACTCAGTTCTCCCACACATCATCTCTGTTTGGATGACTGAGGCCCCCCACCCACCTTGTACAGCATGTCATGGCCCCAGCCTGGCCTTCCCGTGTGTTCAGTGCAGTGTTGTTAGATGAAACCTGCTTCTGTTTTGTTCTCAGTAATCTACCCACTTGCCTTTGATTATAAACACGAATACAAACATGAACATTTAAACCACATGACCTAACATAACTATGAGGGAGACAGATGATTCCAAATATGTTCAGTTTAGATTCTCATTAAGAATGCAAAATTCTCATTGAGAATTCTGATTTCTGAAAATACATCTTAGGACCCCAGAACTATGTGTGGGAAATGCTGACTCAGTTTGCAGATACTGGCCACGGTACTTTTGATAATTATTGGCATTCTAAAAAGAAACATTGGTTATATTTTTATTATTTTTTGGATCGAGCAGTTGATTCATTTTTGTTCAAGAATTGTGGCCTTCAAACTTTGGATTGTGACCCCCTGTAAGAAATGCATTTTATTTTTTTATTTTTTATTTTTTAAAAGATTTTATTTATTTATTTGAGAGAGAGAGAGAGAGAGAAACAGCATGAGAGGGGAGAGGATCAGAGGGAGAAGCAGGCTCCCTGCTAAGCTGGGATCCTGATGTGGGACTTGATCCCAGGACTCTGGGATCATGACCTGAGCCCAAGGCAGTCGCTTAACCAACTGAGCCACCCAGGCGCCCAAGAAATGCATTTTAAATAGTAACCTGGTATGTAAGCATACAAATATAAATACACCACACACGTGAAAAATTTGTTTCCCAAAATCTATGGAAATTTTGATATTTTCTGTTCTGTTTCATTTTTTAACATGTTGCTTGTGACCCACTCACTTATTTTCATGACCCACAAATGGGCCATGACCTGGACTTTGGAAATTGTGTTCCAGAGGTGCCTTGTTGTTGAATGTGAGCTGACTGGTAACCTTGGTGGGTTCTTACAGCCCTTTCGTGGTAGAAGCACAGTGCCTTCCTCTTGGTGCTGGGGTATCACCTCGGGAAGGGTCTCAGTGCCATTGGGCCTGGCAGAAGGGGAAGGTCGAGCGACTTGTGTTGGCTGTCTGGGCACTTCAACAGCCTTGCATTTGAGAACTTTCATCCTTCCCTGGGCTGGGTGCTGCAGCCGAGGGCTCTGCCTGAGAGGGAAGGTTTAAACAAAGACAATAATTCAATTTGAGTGTCCTGCATCATGTCTTTGTCTCTGCTCTTGACAGAACAGAAGGAAGTTGTTTGTAACTAAGGATGTCAGCTGCCCACGGATTGATATATCTGTAGCCAGGGCTGGCTCACTTTCAAGGACGTAGAGAGGTGGCTCCCCAGTCCGTGTATTCGGAAGGAGTCCAGAAAAGATTTTCCTTAAAATGCGTCCTGACCCCTGGGTGCCTAAAATTTTATAATTAAGAGTTCATTCTTTTTGGGGCGCCTGGGTGGCTCAGTCGTTGAGTATCTGCCTTCGGCTCAGGTCATGATCCCAGGGTCCTGGGATGGAGCCCCGCATCGGGCTCCCCGCCCAGCGGGAAGCCTGCTTCTCCCTCTCCCACTCGCCCTGCTTGTGTTTCCTCTCTCGCTGTGTCTCTGTCAAATACAATCTTTAAAAAAAAAAAAAAAAAAATTCATTCTTTTAAATTTTTATAAGCTTTTTGGTCTCCCAGAATTCCAGATCAATATAAAAATGTCCTTAGGAAAGAGAATGCCTTAAGATTGTATCAGATAACATTTGATAGAGATTTGAAAAGCTCTGAGAGCCAGGGCTGGGGGTGGAGGAGGGGGTATGGGGAGCTTAGAGGCCTGTCTACAGGAACAGAGAAGGCTGCAGGCCCGTGGAAGTGTTTGTCTCTAATGGTCACTTGAAAGTTATTTGAAGTTGTGGCGCTCTTTAAATGTTTTTATGAGAAGGTTGTGAAGACCTGGTGGCTTGGGGTGGACTTGAGTCAGGCTTAGGGTTGAGGGCACTGATGCCCACCAATTGTGGCCAGAACTCTTACAACCACTTGCTACTTGGGGATTTTGTGGCCAGTATTGTCCAGTGGTTTGTGTTTTGTTAACACATTTATTCCCTGTAGACGACATGACTGAAGTATGCTACCCACGGTTCACAGCTTATTTTGCCCAGTGTCTTCTCAGCACCTTGCACTTACTTAGGCATTTTCCCTTAATCTTAGTTTTCTGATTGCTCAGATCACCACCGTTCAGTTGCACACCAGTTTGTTTTTCCAGTTGTTGGTTATCATAGAATTTAGAGCCGAAAAAGACCTGAGTGATCATCTGGGTCAGTGTTTTTTCAAGCTGTTGTTATCTACCCGTGACTGGGTCATTACATCGGCTTCATGGGTGTTACTGATAGAGGGTGTTGGTGGTGGAATGGGGGAGAACCCCGTAAATATTGATCTTCCCTACCAAGCATTGTGTGTCACAGAGATGCCGCACCTCCTGATGAGTAGCCATGTGCACAGCAATACATTTCATGTGGTACGGATATAGTCGTTTTTCTTTGACAAATACCAGTTGTCAATTAAGCACCTATTGTTTATAGGTACTGTAATGAGGCGCAGGGATAGAGGTGAGTAAGCTGTGGGCCCTGCCCGGGAGATGCTCAGGTGATAGTGGGGGAGACAGGCACAGAGGTTGTTGGGATAACATGGTGGTTGCACTGGCGAAGATACGTAGTTACCTCCTCCTTACCCTGGTGAGGTTCCACTCTGGAGAAGCCGTGGGCTGGCTCCTTCCTCTGGACCCAGCACTGCTGAGGAGAAGCTGCAGGGTGCGTCTGTAAGAGGACAGAAAACCATCCTCTGGGGTCAGAAGGTAAGACCAGGGAGGGCTTCCAGGTGACAGGTGATGGCTCAGCTTGGCCTGTGTAGTGGGTTGAAAATTTAATCTATGCCCTCATCCCTGGAACCTGGGAATGTTCCCTTATTTGGAAAAATGGTTTATACAGATGTGATGAAGTGAAAGATTCTGAGATGAGATCATCCTGGATTATCTGGGCGAGCCCTAAATCCAATGGCAGGCGTGCTTTTAAGCGGGAGACGGGAAGATCTGACCGAGACAGAAGAGGAGGCCATGTGACCAGGATGGCAGAGATGGGGGTGATGCAGCCACAAGTCAAGGAATGCCCACTGCTGCAGCCACAAGAACCTGGCAGAGACAAGGAGCAGTTCTCCTCAAGGGCTTCTAGAGGGAGTGCAGGCCGGCCCACACCTTGATTTTGGACTTGTGGCTCCCAGAAGTGAGAAAATAAACTTCTGTTGTGTTAAGCCATCAGGTTCCTGGTAATTTGTTATGATGGCAGCCCTGGGAAACTTTTTTCTTTCTTTCTTTCTTTTTTTTTTTTTTTGATCGTCTAGTTTAGGGACTCCCACAGGAGCACAAATTTTTCTGAAAATAATTTTAATATAGAAGAGTAGTCTGGGGGAATATAACTATTATGGCAGGATTTTAACATGGAGTATAAGGATCCTTGTAGGATTCACAGATGTGCTTTGGGGAAGTCAATAAACTCACCGAAATATGCAAAACACATAGACTATATATATATATTTTTTTTCCCCTGGAGAGAAAGAACATAGTGTGGATTTCCATAGGCAGGACCTACTGAAGGTAGGGCTGTTTCTGGAGAGAGTACAGAAGAGGAGGCAAAGCCGTGTTTGGAAAGAGACAAGCTATCTAGCTGGAGCACAGATTTTTGAGAGGGAGTAACAGGGGATAGGGCTGGAAAGTGTGTAACTGACTCCTTGCCTTTGTGGTGGTTCGAGTAACAACTTGTTTTTAAAGGTGATAAACTATCATGTGATAGTTCATTGTACTGCCTTGTAGGTAACGGCTGTTAACACTGGCTGACAAGGCAAAAAGTACAGGATGAGGTGGCTACACTCCACAAGATATGTGGAGAGTGTAAAGGTTCCCTGATTATTGCCCCCTGGAGAGAGCCATATAGACCCCCTGGAGGGTTACTTTAGTCACTCCCCAGTCTTGTTCTTGAACTTGCAGTTCTCACTGCATTTTCCTAAAAAGATATATTTTAATGGCATTTTAAAAATATTTACTTACTTATTTTTTCGTAAGCTGTACACCCAACGTGGGGCTCGAACTCATGACCCTGAGGTAAGCGTCACATGCTCTACCCACTGAGCCAGCCAGGTGCCCCTATTTTCTTTTCTCTTTTTAAGATTTATTTTTTTGAGAGAGAGAGAGCATGTGCATGTATGTGTGCGCACACACGCATGTGCACATGCTCGACGGGGGTGTGACAGAGAGGGAGAGAGAGAGAGAATCCCAAGCAGGCTCCACACCCAGGGTCCCACGATCCTGAGATCATGACCTGAGCCAAAACCAAGAGTTGTTTAACTGACTGAGCTACCCAGGTGCCCCTATTTTCATGACATTTTGTTTCCTCGAAATTATCAATTAATGTATAATCATTCTTGTGATGTGTAGTGAACATCTTTAAACCCGATGAAGAAAATCATGTTTCTCAACACAAAACTAGCCTATTCTTTCAGAGATTCAGGAGTTCAGATTCTAGAACAGATTCTCCCCACATTATGCTCTTTCTTGGTGAAGAACTGGACCATTTGATACCTTAGTATTTCCTTTAATGGGATAGAATTTAATAGTGAGTACATTTTGGGATCAAATTAAATTTTACTTCCTTGGGTTGAGAAATAGCAGCTAAAGGTCTTGTGTCTCCTCAGCTGTCTTTGTGACCTGCATGATATCTTCTTATATCTTGGTTCTCCTCCATGCCCCCAATTTCACATATATTCATGTTTTATGGTTTTTAATTATTAGTTTTTATTATAAAGGTAATTCCAGATTATAGAAATTTCAAATGATAGATTTGAATATATTGCTCCTTAATACTGAGCTGGCCGCAAAACCACTTCTCACTTTGCTATGGTCTGAATGTTTGTCCCCCCAAAATTCATATGTGGAAAGCTAATCCCCAATGTGATGGTCTTTGGAGGTCTGGGTTTGGGAGGTTATTGTCTCATGAGGGTGGAGCCCTCCTGAAAGGGATAAACGCCCTAATGAAAGTGGTCCCAGAGAGCTCCCTTCTTCCTTCGAGCATGTAAGGACACAGTGGAAAGGTACTGACTTTGAAACAGAAAGCGAGTTCTCACCTGGTACTGAATTGGCCAGCACCTTGATCCTGGACTTGCCAGCCTCCAGAACAGTGAGAAATAAATTCCTGTTGTTGATAAGCCACCCCATCTGTGGTATTTTCTTAGAGCAGCTTGAATGGACTGAGACATACTTCTGTTCCTGTATTAGTTTTCTGTGGCTGTTGTAACAAATGAACACAAACAGGGTGGCATGAAACAACAGAAATTTATTCTCTCACAGTTCTGGAAGCCGGAAGTCCAACATCTAGCTGTTGGCAGGGCAAGCTCCCTCTAGGGGCTCTAGGGGAGATGCTGTTCCTTGACCCTTCCAGCTGCTGTTGGCCACAGATATTCCTTGGCTCGAGGCCACACCGCTCCAGTCTTTGCTTAGGTTTCACATTACTGTTTCTTCTGTGCGTCTCTGTGTGTCTGTATCCCCAAACTCTCTCTGCCTTTGTCTTATAAGGATACGTGTGATTGCATATAGGGCCCCAAAAGGCAATATTCACTCTTTTGCTCTTTAAGTTAATACTCACAGGTTCTGGGCATTAGGATGTAACGTAACTTTTGGGGGACCACCATTTAACCCACTAACCATTGTTAAAGTTATTCTGACACATGTTAAAATGGTAAAGAAGACTTTATTCAGGATTGTTGTGATAGGTGTCCGAATTGTTGTGATAGTTGTCAAGACTGTTGCAGTGTGGGGGAGAGATCAGGCTCAACCCCGAATATAGCAAGAATAACTGGGGATTCATAGTATAGGAGCAGGATGGAGGGTATGGGATTCTTGCTGAAGGCAGGCCAGGGTGATTGGGTATTACCTAAAGGATGGTGTGGCATGAGGAATTTGATCACATAAGAGGGCGATCCAAAATTAAGGGTGGGAGGATTCTATCTACACTGACTTAGCAGGATTCTTGGTAAAACTGAGCTATGCACACCTGGCAAGAATCGTGGTCAAGGTAAGTTGGGTGGAGGAGAGAGTCTTTGTCACAATCCTTTAAACAGTGTTTTCGAGACTCAGAGAAGAGAAAACCCAGAAAGACTGGGTTTTCCAAACCCAGATTATCAGCAACCAAGCTTGTGCTGGTGGGGAAATTTCTGCAGCCTAGTGCAGCTGCTGCCTAATTGGAGAAGTGGCTCCACGCAGGATTCTCTGGTCTCCTGCAGTCACTGCCTCCAGCCTCTGCAGACCTGCCCTAGCAGTGTGGACATGCCGCCTTCACTAAGAGGGTCAGCTTACAGGGCAGTCTGCTCCCCAGCCCCCCAGTTATGAAGCAGCACCTGCCTCTGTCTGGATATTATTGTTTGCTTTCAAACTACAGGAAAAATAAAACACCCATGAGAACTGATGTTAGGAAACTCATTGCAACATCACAGAGAATGTTAGATAAATCATCATGTGGGAAGAGGAAATAGATTGTTGGTTTTGGGCCTAGACAGGGAACATTTGGTGACTGATAAGCCCCGTGGCCATTCTAAGGACCTGATTAGCATGAACTCTGTGGTTTTAGGAGTGGGGGCAGAGCTGGTCCAATTTCAAGACTGGGCTTCTGTAGGAGGAGGGGGTGGAGGGACCCCTCTTCTATAGCAGGGGAGGAAGGGTCCTCCTTCAAACCCCAAGATGACCTAATCCCTCGGGCGTGTTGCTGGACTCACCTCTGAGCAGGTAGATGCTGGCGTATATCGTGCCTTGGACTCTGACAGGTAGTAAATAAACGAAATCCACTCTATTCTGCAAGTAGCTCCCACTGGTGCTTCAGGGAGGCAGGACCAGGAAATCTGCCTCCTTCCCACTTTACCTTTCAGGTATGTGCCCTGGGGAAGTTTAAAATTTAAATCCTACTGTCTGGGGCACCTGGGTGGCTCAGTTGGTTAAGCGTCTGCCTTTGGCTCAGGTCATGATCCCAGGGTGCTGGGATCGAGCCCTGTATGGGGCTCCCTGCTCAGTGGAGAGTTTGCTTCTCCCTCTCCCTCTGTTGCTGCCCTTACTTGTGCTCACCATCTCTCTCTCTGTCAAATAAATAAATAAAATAAAGTAAAAATCCTACTGAATCTTACTGTCTGTCTTTCAAGTGACAATGAACAGACTTTTATTAAGTGTCAGAATTTGGGAAACTTAAGAGGTTTATAATAAGAGGTTTGTTACAACATCTAAGTGTAAACTCTATCAGTTATTGTTTGATAGACAATATTGATAAAAAAAATTAAAGTTGTTTTACTTCTTACTTTGCAACAGACAAAACTTCTTCCCCAAACATAATGCCTCCTGCTCTGGATGGCTTTGTAGCTTCCTTTATCCTGTTTTAGTGTAAATTCTAACTTGTCAGAGATGCTTCTTTTCACAAAAGAAAATGAAGTTTCTTGTTTTCATTTTGCACATTTTCCTTTTTTTAATTGAAGTATAATTGGTGTGCACTACTCTGTTAGTTTCAGGTGTACATCATAGTTATTTGATATTTTTATATATTACAAAATGATCCCCATGGTAAGTCTAGTTACCATCTGTCACTATACAAAGTTATTACAATATTATTGATTATATTTGAAGTTTCAAATTAATTTTCCTTACAAGGTAGATTTAATCTGAGGTGATTTTGAATGGATTAGATTCTCCTGAAAGTTTAAAAAATAAAATTAGAAAATAATTACTTTGTTGCTTAGCACAACCTGATGATTTAGGATATTTAAAATTGAATTAGGGGTCCCTGGCTGGCTCAGTCGGTGAAGCATGCGACTCTTGATCTCAGGGTTGTAAAATTTGAGCCCTGTGCTGGGGGTAGAGATTACTTAAAAATCCTAAAAAAAAAAAAAAAAAAAAAAAGTTGAATTAGAAACTTTAAACTATATTTATTTTTTGTTGTTATTTATTTGGCATACTTTGTTTCTTTCTTTTACTTCGTAACTTTTGTAAACAAAGGGATCTAAGTACCTCATCTTGGCTTGTGGAGTTCCTGACTCCTGCTGGGTTCTTGCTCCCCACGAAGCACTAGCATTGCTTCAGCTTGATCAAGCACAGACCTATTTGCTGTTTTTCTTTTTCTATTTCCCATTTTCAGATTTGTAGAAACATTACAAAAAATGGTATATATGATGAAACACTGCTTTCCTATGATGCTAGTTCAGAACCTTTGGAATCCTTGGAAAGTGTCCTTTTATCAAAATTGTCTTTTATTTTTATTTTTAACACTTCTGCAAGTCTTGTTTTCCCAAGTGTAGTACTAACAGGAGCAAGGTGCATTTCTCTCTCTCTCTCTCTTTCTCTGTGAGGGTGTGTGTATTCAGATGGGAGGAGGGGCAGAAGCAGAGGGAGAAAGATTATCTTAAGCAGGCTCCACCTTCAATGTGGAACAGATCTCATCCTGAGCTGAAATCAAGAGTTGGCCACTTAACCCATTGTGCCACCCTGGCGCCCCTCCCCAGAGCTATTTTAAAAATAGCTTTATTGAGGTATAGTTTACATACCATAAAATTTATCCATTATAAGCGTGCAGTTCACTGATTTTTTAAAAGCAAATTTATACAATTGTGCAACCATCACCCCAAGCAGTTTTAGAACATTTTCATCACTCCTGAAAGTTTGCTTGTGCCCATTTGCAGTCAGTCCCCACTCCCACTCCTAGCTCCAGGCAACCGTTGGTCATCTTTCTGCCTCTGCAAATACGCCTTTTCTGAACATTTCATATAAATAGAATCATACAGTATATAAGATTCTTGTGTTCTATTCAGCATATTTTTGAGGTTCATCCATGAAGTATATATCAGTATTAATTCCAGAGCTATTAAGAAAACACCTTTCTATTGTGGCAAATTTCAAAATTTGAGAGACTAGTATAAATCACTCACATGTACCTCACTCCCAGATTCAATAATTACAAACTCATGATCAGTCTTGTTTCCTCTACTGCTCCCTCTGCTTTTCTCTCCCCACTGCCTTATTTTGGAATTATTTTGAAGCCAATCCCAGATGCAATATCACTTAATTTGTAAATAGTTTTGTATATTCATTTGTATTTATCTTCTGCTTAACTATAGCTGAGGAGCTAAATATTTTTTAGAAAATGTGGGTACTTAGGTTAAAGGGGAAGATAAGAGGGCTAAATATTAAAATAACTAAGACGTAACACTCCTGCTATGTTCAAGGTACCACATGTGGCAATCTAGGATACAATGATATATACATCTTGTGTGTCTACTAGGTCTGCAATATAAAATAACAATACTTAATTCAGACATCACTCTGTGTTGATAATAGATTTTCCTTCTGTTTTTTTTTCTTTTACCTTGTGTATATTTTGCTTTTATGCTAAGAATCAAGTTTTGTTTTAAGAAGAGAGATGCATTATGGAGAATGATAGGACATCTTCTGTTGAAACCTGTTATAGGGGAGATAAAAGCAGATAATTTCAAATTTGCTAATCTGAAATTGTGATTTAGGTGAGAATACTGTGGTCATTGTTTCTCTTGATTTGGGAGCCCAGTTGGCTGCAGATTAGATGGATTCTTATTTGAATTAAAATCGGCAAAGAGAAATAAACTCCCGCTTAGCTTTGCAGACCACTTGTTAATGTTTTCAGAATTGTTGAATATAAAACATAAGCTAGCTTCTTGGTGGAATGTGAGTACTGTTGAATAAAGATGCCTGTGGTGGACACCTGAGGTGGGCTCTCTCCAGGCCTCTTCTCAGCTGCCTTGGTCCTTCTTGCCTTCCTCTTACTGCAGAGACTGGAAATCTGAATGTTCAGTTGTCCTAACTATGCTAGTCAGGGTGGCCATGTGATGTAGTTTGGCCAGTGCAGTAAAGCTCAAGTCTGCTGAGGAGGGCTTCCCTTCATGAATAAAAAGACATACCTAAACTGGAAAAAGTATTTTGCTGCTATGCCTTCTTCCTGCCTGGAACCTGAATGTGACATCTGGAGGGAGAGCAGCCATTTTGAAATCATGAGCTGACATGAGGATAAAAGCCATCACACGAAGGATGGCAAAGCACAGAAATAAAAGGAGTCTGGGTTCCCGGGGGTGTTATTGAACCGTTGCTCACTGTACCCTGCCTTCCTCAGGGCTTCTTCATGTGGGAGAAAAGTAAGCCCTATCTAGTGAAGCCTGCTTAGTCTATTTTTTGTTATTGTTGTTTGCAGCTGAATGCCTTCTTCTTTGTCGATAATTGTGTGTTTGTAGCTTTTTCCCACCTCAGAGCACTTTCACACCTAATGCTGTTCTGGTCTAATCATGGACTTGGGAAATTTTAAGCATGGGAACTCCTAGAAAATATCTAGTGCACTGGTTGTCAACCAGGGGGCGGAGGTCACTGTCTGCAAGGTGCTACTGTTATTGAGCAGCTAGAGGCCAGGGGAGCTGACAACCGGTATTGTGTGGGGCAGTCCCACAGCACAAATGTTGCTGTTCAAAATGCCAGAAGTGCACGGTAAGAAACACTGACATAGTCTACTTCCCTGATTGGTCCTAGACAGGGAGCAAGCCACCCAGGGTTCTGGAGACCCTGCTGCACTAGTTTGGACAGTCTAGAGAGAAGGCCCAAAGTCCCTTTCCCATGCCTCTCCTCAGTTTAGCCTGGCTTCCCTTCCCCCTCTGTTTGGGCACCCTCCTTGATCCCTCAAGCCTGCAGCTTCAGGGTTGTGTTCCGAGTGGAAGACAGATGCACTGCAAACTAGGGAGTAAAGAGGAAAAGCATGAAGTGCCCATCGAAATCCCTAAGGCCTTGACAAAACCACACTTCTGAAAGGTCTCTGAGGCATCTGGGCTTAGCATTTTTGTTCACTGTCTCCAGATATTCCATCCCCTCCCAGTTTTATGAGGTCTGGGCTTGGGGTGACATTGATGACCATGATGGTGAGAGAGGTTGTGGGTCACCTTTTTTGCCCCCAGGGGCTTAGTCTTGCTCCAGCTGATGGCCTTGATGCTGGCAGAGGCTCTAGTCGCGTAGACAGCTTTTGGTTCCTTGAGGAGCAGCCCAGGGCTGAGATCTAGAGCCTCTAGACTGGCAACCCAAGAGATAGTCAGGTGCCACTCTCTTTCTTTGTTCCTCTTACCCAGAGGTGAGATTCTAGGGAAAGAGGCCAGAGGCTGCTTGCCCTGCAGTATCCAGGATAGAAATGCTACTCTGAAGTTCCCACACCAAAAAGTGGAAGGGAGACATACCATGGTTAGAAAAATACATCAAGCTGCAGAGTTTTCACCAGGCAGTCTAACTATTAACAGTATCATAGGATTAAAAAAAAAAATGCCAACAAAAATGCATTGAAAGTGGATAGTAACTTTAGAATTGTAGTAACTATCTAGTAACTTTCTAGTAACTTAGAATTGAAAAAGTCCTGGTGTGTCTTCTTCAGTAAGCCACTGAATTTCTGGGAGTTCTCACAGATAATAGGGTTAATAGCATAACAACTATCTCCCAGCTCCTGAGTGGAGATTAAAGGGGATGTGGGATGGGAAAGCACTTTGGAATTGGTAAATGGCTATATCAGAGTTAATTACTGTTCTCTTGAGAGCAAGGATGCTTTTAGTGGCTTTGGGCATTAATAATAGTCAAAGGTTGTGTAGCAGGATGGTGGGTCACAGTTTAAGTTTATGTTGGTTCTTGTTGTATTTTGATTTATTAGGACCGACTGAATTTATTTCAGGCCAAGGCAGTGGGTTAAGGAAGCAATAAAGATAATAAGGATGCACTTAGCAAAGTCAGAAGAGGACTGTACCCAGCTGAGTCATACTTCTTTCCAGCACAGAAAAGCACAGCCTTCACTGTGTCTGAAAGACACTGCTGGGAATGTGCATCAAAATGGGGCTTGCAGTTGAGGCCATTTCTTAGGAGGAACTTTTTTTTCATTATATTTGCATAACACACTGTCAGAATGCTTCTTATTGAGGTTGACTTCCCTTTACATGGTACATAAATCCTACCCACAAAATCAAGACTTAGACTTATCTAATTGTTTTCTCTTCTGGAAGCACCAGGCTTGTTTCTAAGTACTTCCAGTGTTTTGCCCTTTAAGGAGCACATGCTTATAAAAACAGACAAACACTTTCAGCAAAAAGTCTCTTGTGTCTCCCCTCCACAGCTTAAGTTCAAATCAGTGGTGCTCAATCTACATTTGCATTCAAAAGGGAAATGCCTTCTTGGCAAATACAGCACAGCACACCACACCATCAGTGTTGGGTTACTTGGAACTCCTTAAGCTTACTTAAACATTCCTTAGTAACACATTCCTTTGAAGAGCTCGTCTTGACTCCCTGCCTGGAGAGTGCTCAGCTTATTCAGGGCATATAGTTTCTGTCACCAACCAGCAAGGCACATCTCTGGAAGGAAACAAAACATAACAAAATGCCTGTCAACTATGTATCCTGCAGTATCTTTGCATTAAAGAAACATATTTATTTCAGTGATTGGGGAGGGGCTTGCTGGGTGATATCCATTTGGAGATGCTTGAAAATAATCTGTTTCTCACACTGGAGTGAATGGGCATCTGTTTTCATTCCTTTCTCATTGAAAAGACATTGTGCTAATGATGTCCTATATGTTGGCTAATTGAATTTAAATTAAAAAATAATAATTAAAAAAAGAGAAAAGACATTGTGGTGCTAGGTTTTTAATATGAGAAAGTTATCTTTAAAAAAGAAGTGAAGCAATGACTTGAGTGGTGCAGGTAACATTGTGCTCCATCCCACCACTGACCCACAGAATTTCTCTTCTTTTAACTGGTCTAATTTCTCAGTCGCTCACCTCCATTGGTTTCCGGTTGGCAGCTGCGGCACACAGCACAGTGCCCTAGCCTCTGCATTCTTGTTGACGTTAAATTATACTTGGCCCTAAAACTTCCTTTTATTCCACTTCTCTCACTGGTTATTGGAAGTTCGTAATTCTTGGGGCACCTGGGTGGCTCAGTCGGTTAAGCATCTGCCTTCGGCTCAGGTCATGATCTCAGGGTCCTGGGATCGAGTCCCACGTTGGGCTCCCTGCTCAGGAGGGAGTCCGCTTCTCCCTCTCTGTCCGCCTCTGCCCCTCCCCTCACTCCTGATCTCTCTCTCTCAAATAAATAAATAAAATCTTGAAAAAAAAGTTTGTAATTCTTCTGAGGTCTGCCACATTTCTTCACAGTAACAGTGGTGATCATTATGGTAATTGTCAGATCTGGGATTTATACTGCCTATTTATTTTTAAAATGGCTTTTGGTTTCATATATATGTTATTTTATAACATATAATAACATATATAATAATATGTTATTTTAAGTAACATTACCATAATTAACATAACCATAATAAAAGTAACCTAACTGTAATTATCTCATGCAGAATAACCATTTCAACATCTCAATAGAGATAGGAAAAGAAATAGGTCTAGATCCCTTTCTTTTTTTTTTTTTTTTTTTTTTTTTTTTTTTTTT